>NC_047664.1:56027006-56119506 GCF_011762505.2 Arvicanthis niloticus | reverse complement strand
GAAAGCTGGGAATTCAAGGCAGTTAACAGCCTGAAGATCTGCCTTTATCTGTTGGACCAGGCCATAGCAAGCTTCCACAACAGGGACTGAAGGTGGCTAGTAATCCAGTGACCATTACATTATCTGTATTGCCAGAGGCTCCCACAACCAGGACCAGAGATGGCTAATAGCCCAAATGACCTCTACACTGTCTGTATGATCTAGACCATACCAGATCCTTCCCTAGGCCCTTAAGCTAATGCACGTAGCCTATCTCTAGAGCCCATCTTGGAAGAAAACCCTTGTACTTTGAGTTTAGTTTCATTGTAATTATGACTCCTTGTGCACTAGGGATTGTACTACAGCAGAAAACCCCTTCCCCCAGATTGTACTGTGTTTAAATATGCTGGCAATAAACCACCTGGCATCAGACCCCCAAAGTTTGATCCAGTTTAACCAACTCAAATTGAACCAAGTTTTCATTCTCATCTCTTTGTGGTTCATTTTCCTGTCTGCTGTGACACCTGCAGGACCCCCACACCTGGACCCTTTTCTAATATAGAACTTCTGCTGTCTCGTGATTAAATCATAGGCTTAGATCCCCAGTTTAGCAATATACTGCTTTTCATTAAGGTTGAAATGGGTTTCCCCCAAAATACATTAAAATGCCAACATGGAGGACTTTGGAACCCATCTTACTTAGAAGTAGGGTGGTAACTAATGTCATGAATTCAGAGAGGGGCAGATTGAAAGAGGGAGGGCTATCCACCCAATGTAAATGGTGTCCTCATAAGGGGAAAATCTGAGCACCAAGACCAACACACACAAGGATAACTCTGCATGAAGATTAAAGCAGCTATTGGAGTGAGGAATCTAGAAACCAAGGTAAGTTAATGATTTCTGAAGCCGACGGGAGGGGTGTGGAACAGCCTTGCAGCCTTCACAAGGAACCAACCCTGGCCACACATTGGTTTTCATTGTCTAGCCTCCACAACCATGAAATAGTAAAATGTGTGTTGTTTTAAGCAACTAAGTCTGTGATATTTTACTGACAATCCCAAGAAATGAAGCATCCTTCATCACCATGGTAACTGCCTCTCTCCGCATTGTTCATCTATTTCTCCTCTCACAGCAGTGCTGCGGTTCCACCGTCCTCTTTGTCCATGCTAGGAGCTTCCAAACAAGTTCTTGTCTTAAGAACAATGCTGCTCCCTTTACAGGAGTGACTCCTGTATATGTCCTCATGGCTCTTTACTTAATGATACAGTCCTAATAGGTAGGAAGATTTAAAAAACACACTCTGTGGTGACTCTGTCTCTCTGGAAAATGACTGAATCCAGTCCTATAATAAGTTGTTCCTTGGGCTAGAGAGATGGCTCAGCTGTTAAAGGTTAGGCTCACAACCAAAAAGTAGTCCCTTAATTCTCAACAAATACTCACTAAGTAAAAGAAAAGCCTGCTGTGAGGAGGAGCCCACAACAGAGCCCTTAGGGATCAACTCATTTAGACTGCCAAATGTACAGCTTCCCTCCAGAAACACACTGCATGGAACTGGAAACTTCACGTGTTCGTTAGGGAAGGCCTTGGCCGCTGCAATTTGTAAAGAGGGGCCAGTTACCAACATCTCTGTTCACATAAACAACACAGAAGCCTTCAGATGTTGCTATACTCTAGTGGGCTGCAGCAGGAAAGCAGGACTGAAGACTTTGAGGCTGGCCAAGAAGAGATGGGACCTCAGAGAAAGGCAGAAAAAAAGCTATCTTGCCCTCAGTGGAATTTTAAGACCGTGACCCTCGGTTAGTGGTACTTCCTTCGTGATGCCCCTGAGTGAGACACTGGGATGCAGATTGATGCAAAAGCAAGAGGTTTATTTTTTGGCTCCTGGGTGTTGACCTTCAATTAGTCTCTCAAGTGGGGTGACTAGAAGGCGACCTTGAATGGCTATTACAAGCAGTTTTTATACTTTTCATGGGCACAGGTTACATCAGCAAGGTTAAACTTATTGACTAAGCATATTGACCTTTAAATCTATTGGCTAGCAATCGCGTACAAATTTGAATTATACCTGGGACTTATCAGAGGGTCAGGTGACTGTCAGTACATTCTGAGAATTTTTTACTCAAGAATGATCCTGTGGGTAGAGAATGGAACTTGGCCTAGCCTTGACCCAAGGCAGGTGGGTGTAAGGCTGGTGAAAGCCCTGAGGGCCTTTCATTAAGGCTGCCATCAAACAGTAAAAAAGAAAGTCTAGCCAGCAAGTATGTCGAGAAATTGAAACATCCCTGAAATAGGACTGTACAATGTGCTTTGTCAACACATTAAGCATAGGATTACCATCTAATGCATCAACACCACTTGTGGGTATATATGAAAGAAGGGTTTTTTCTCCTCTGCTCCTTTTTCTCGGGTTTCATTTACCCAGGCTGGCCTTAAACTTGCTATGTAGCCAAGGATGAACTTCTGATCCTCCTACCTTTATCTTTCATTTTTTAATTTTTTAAAATTTTTTTTAGATTTATTTATTTATTATTTTATGTATATGTATATCTGTCTTCAGACACACCAGAAGAGGGCATCAGATTGCATTACAGATGGTTGTGAGCCACCATGTGGTTGCTGGGAATTGAACTCAAGACCTCTGGAAGAGCAGTCAGTGCTCTTAACCGCTGAGCCATCTCTCCAGCCCTACCTTTATCTTTCAAAAGCTGGGACTACAGGTATGTACCAGCATACTTAAACTGGTTTAAGGTGTACTGGGGTCAAATCAAGGGTTTCATGCATGCCAGGCAAGCACTCCAGACTGAAGGATAGGTTCTAATGAAATGGTTGCATACCCATGGTCATAGCAGCCTCATTCTTCATCATTGAAAGGAACTTCAGGGTCCCCGATAGATTACTAAAACACACAAAATGTGGCATGTGCTAGACATACAAGGGAATATTATTTAGTCTTAAAAGGGAAGGACATTCTAGTACATGAAACAACATGGATGGACCTGGACATGTGTTATGTGAAATAAGTAGTCACAGAGAAGTCCCTTACTCCCTTCTACTGTTGGGTGTGTGTGGGGGGGTGCCATGTGCTCCCATGTTAATGTATTTGTGGGCAGGGCTTTTGAGAGAAATGATACAGATGAGATAAGCTCATGAAGGTGAAGTCTCCATGGCAGCAGTCTTGGCTTTGCACAGACACCCAAGCCTGTCCCTTTCTTGTCTCTCACAGTAGGACATGCTCTGACATGTTTTCACACCACAAGCACATCCTTATCAGACGCTCTCCTGCAACTAGGATTTCATGGTCTCAGAACTGTGAGCTAAATTAAGACCTTTACTCCCCCCCCCCCCACTTTTTTTGTGGTGGGGTTCAGGCAGGCCTGAATTCAAAGCAACCTTCCCACTTCAGCTTCTCAGGAGCTAGGGTTATATAGGCTTGAGTGACCACGCCCAGCCAAACCTCAATTCTTCATAAATAACCTGCCTAGAATAATCAGTTACAGCATCAGAAAATAGACTATAATACTGACACCTTCTCACTAGTTATTTTAAAGCATTTCAAACAAAAATAACCAGATAAGTAAATGGAGCTAGGTATGCACGCCTAGGCACATGATGAAGAGTCTGCAACCAGGGTCTACGTTGATGTCCCAGGCCTGTCCCTGATCTGGACTGCCACCGGAGTGTGGTACAGCTGGCCCAGCCCTTAGTCTGCGATGGGGTGGCTTGGGCGAGGGAGAGATAGCGTCCTCCCACCCTGTCACCCCTCGACAAGTGGGAGAGGTGGCTCTGCCCCTCACTGGCTGCAGCATTCAGGAGAGGCTGTGGCATTGGGTGAGCTAGCCTGGGCAGTGCTGGAGGGCTTGCTCTGATAGTGTGGGTTGAGAGAGCTGTTGGGCTGACCAACTCAGCTCTCTCCCAGGCCCAGATCCAGGGCTTCGAGGTGCCCCACCCCAACATCTACTTCAGCTATGATCTCCTGGAGCATGTGCAAGGGCCAGTCCTGCAGATCCAAAGCTGTGAGATCTCCATGACACAAGGCAGCAACAGGATATCAGAGATGAGTCTCCATGAGGATCCAGTTTTGATAGTATAGCAGAAGCCAGAGGCCTTGAAACAGACAGACAAGTCATTGCAATGAACATTTTGCAACCAAAGATGTGTAGGGTGTACTGTGGGGCACACTGTGACACGCTACAGCTTCTATGACTAAGATGTTTTTATTCAATCTTATTTTATTTTGGGGGGAGATTGTAAGGACAGAGGGCAGATACAAAGGGACAGGAGATGAGTGCGGTTGGGGAGCATGCTGTGAAATTCACAATGAATCAATAAAAAGTTTAAAATAAACTTGGCTTTGTTCTTGGCCGATCTGTCTTAAGGCGAACTCTACTATGCAGCTCTAAAACACATCAACACTATTTTCACCAAACCATAAAGACATGATTATATCTAACAACATTAAAGAGAATCCTTGATATTGTCTAATGTTTGGTCCATAAGCAAATTTCCCCCAGTCTTAAAATTCTAGTTACAATTGCTTTGTTCACAAAGATCAGACACACATTTGTTTGTGGTATCTCTTCATATTGCAGTCTTTGTCAGTGGTGTGTGTGTGTGCACACATGTGAGCGTGCATACAACTGGTGTTATACGTGTATGTGCATGTCCGAGTATGCTTGTCGGAGTATGCAGAGGCCAGAGACAGTTCTGCACCTTGAGACAGTTCTGGCTAGGCCAGCTGTCTATGACTGGTTTGCATGCAGATTCTGGGGATCCAAACTCAAGTCCTTCTGCTTGCATAGACACCCTCTCCCCAGCCATCTCAATCACAAACACAGCACTGCCATCCTTAGTTACACCACTAACTTGTGTAGATTGACAGTTGTTCTGTAAATCTACCAGGCTGTGCATTTGTCTCTTTGTCTTTCTGTGACATGTGAGTCGGTATCCTCATTTCTAGCCCCTACGTTATTCCCTGAAAATGGAAGTGAACTCGGGGTCTTGGATGGTATTTTTGGCAGGCACCCTGTGTGGTTAGCCGGCATGCTGCTTACTGCATTTACATCAGGAGAGACACAACGTCCTACTTTCAATGACATTAAGATTGATTACCATTGCAGGTAGTGACAGTCTGATCCCTCCATGGTCAAGTTGCTCATCAACCTTTCATCTAATGTGTTCGTCCACTGATGATCACTGTCTAAATCAATTATTTCTCTAGGAGCTGTGAAATGACATTGTCTAGCTTCTCCATTCCTTCCACGTCTATCAGGCAGGATTCCTGTGGCTGCCTTTTTGGCAGCCGGAGAGTGCAGTGTGCCCGTGTGTGCTTGCTCTAAATGACTATTTCCAAAACTCAGATTCAACCCTAAAAGACTTCCTTCCTCTGCCGCTGGGGACACTCCCTTAAACTACCTTTGACTCCAAAATCCAGTGAGAGGGGAATTATAAAAGTAACCGTTATGCTTTAGATAGGAAAGATGCCCCCCCACATCATATCTTAAAGGTTTGGTTCTAAGGGCAATGTTGAGAGGAAGGAGAAATTCCTGGAGCATGTGCAGTGTTTGTGATTGAGATGGCTAGAGAGAAGGTGTCGATGCCTAACCAATGAAAGACTTCATTAACAGACTCCTAAGTTGATGGCATTATCAGGAGGTGGTGGAGGCCAAGAGGTGAGGTACAGTTGAGGGAAGGAGAGCAATGGGGGTGTGTCCTCAAAGATGGGAACTTGTCCTGAGTCCTTTCCTGTCTCCTTTCTTCCTAGCCTTTGTTATGTCAGCTGCTGGGCTTTGCCCTGCCCTTCCCACCATAAAGGATTAAAGTCTCTGAAACCAGGAGCCAAAAACATCCTTTCTCCTTTAATTTCTTTTGCTCAGATATTTTGTCACATTGTTTTAAAACTTTGACTAACACAATTCAATTCTCTCTCTCTCTCTCTCTCTCTCTCTCTCTCTCTCTCTCTCTCTCTCTCTCTCTCTCTCCAAATCCATTAAACTTTGATTTAACTTAATATTCTTTCTATAGCTTACATTCCTGATTTCTTTCCTTGGAGTGTTTCTTTCCTTCTCCAGAGTAGTAACAAGACATCCTGCTAAGAGTACCCAGAAGGTAAAGGCCAGAGCATCCCGAGGTAGTCTCTCACCAGTTTAAAAAGGAAGTTAAAACAAGACTTTGAAGGAGCCCATGTTCTATCCCCCTCTCACCCATACCCTTCCCTAAGCTTGTCAGAATCTTAGGGAAGGCCTTTCCCTTCCCTTCTTCCCGGCTGTGCTGCAGATGAGGATGGCTGCCCTGGGATCACCTTTGGCTAAAAGGATAACAGACCTCAGATTGTCCCCTGTTGTGGCTGCCCTCACTCCTATTTGTCTATTTGACATCTCTGTGCTCATCTCCTAGCTGCTTGCTTGGAGTTAGCTCCGCAAAGAGGAAGGTGCCATTTTATTTCCCCCCGACCCCGGGGGTTAAGGAAAAAGAATCAATCCAGAAACAATCGATTCCAAACTGAGTAAAATCCAAGATTGTGAGAGTTGGAAGAGCTCTGTGGGAACATCTAGGCCACACAACTTGGAAGGATAAACCCGAGTCCCAGGGACAGTTGAGACTTGAACCCTGATTCTCCCGGTAGCCGGTTTAGGAGGAGGAGGGCATGGCTTGTCCCCGTAGGAGACTCGGGAACCAAGAGCCCTCTATGTGCCAGGACCCATGGTAGGCCTGTAATTAGAGCACACTGCTTCCGGAGGGAGTGGACGTGTCCTGAGCATGGCTTTCATACTCCACGCAGCTGTTTCCCACAGAGAGGCTTATTCAGGCCCGAAAACGCTCAGCATTTTTTTTCCACGGCAGCCAATTTATCTCCTAATAGGCAAAATTCACTCAATGTGCTTTTAAAGAAAAAAAACTGAAGCACTATCAAAATATTCTCTATTGAAACAACACCCAAGTACCCAAAGTATGTCACTCCTTTCTAGTGGGAAGTGAGCAGTATGTGGAAATGAGAGTCTACAGGACCAAGTTCTAGCCCTGGCCTTCCTCCCAAGTGGATTGGCTTCAGCAAAGCCTGCTGGTCTACCCCGAGCTTAGATGCCCCCCGCCCCCCACCCCCACATAGAGTGAGGGAGTCTGATGAAGCCACTGGTTCCCAAATTCGCATGCAGCAAAAGCCCTTCAGGGAGCAACACACCTGATGAATTTGTAAGTTGTTTCTCTTCCTCGTAAACATTAATCATACAGCCGAAGCTATAATAGCTTTTGATCAGAGTAATATGCTGTAAGAAGCCGATATGCCTCAAGCCCCAATAAGTGTCAACATTTAGCTCGGATGGTTTTGTCAGAGATAGAGGGATGGTTTTGCTCAGAGCTTCAGAATACTGAGAGCATTCTCAGACATCCGTTACTATCTCCAAGGAACACAGTGCATGATGTGGTATGGATGTGAAATGCCCTCCTCCCCAGGTTCGTGTGTTTGAAAAGTTGGTCTTCAAATAGTGTTAGGGCAGGAAAAAGAAGATAGCCAGTTCTGGAGGTTTAGTGAGTGGAGTGGATTACTGATATACCCAACCAAGGCTGGGGTGTTTCTTCGCCAACTCCCATCCCACTTGGATTTATGCCACTTCTGGATAGCTCCCCAATACTGCTCCGTGAACATACGTTCAGAGGGTGGGGATGCATCTGCTTCTGTCTGCGTACCTGTCCACACAGACAAATGGCAGGACAATGGAGACATGCGTAGGCCATCGACAGCATCTCCCAGAGAAACTGCCCAGAAAGCACTTTGATAGTGAAAATCACCTCATATCTCCACTGCTCTACTTAGCTTTCTGGACATTGTTCCAGGTGCTCAGATGCTTCAGATGCAACAGACAATGGTCCTCTAATTTGTAGGGAAAGACACAGGAAACACACTCAGTAGCAAGCATCTGGGGATATTAACAGTATGTGTGTAGACTAGAAGGGAACAAGGGTGTCGGGAATGGCAGTCACGGGGACAAGACTGTTTCACTTTACTGTGGTGATTTTAGGCCTCTGAGAAAAGAGTCAGAGGAGGTAGTGAGGAGGTGCAGGGGACTCTAGCAGGACACAATCCTGATAGAGAGAACAGACTCCTTAAGGAGGAAATATGAGAACACTTGGTGAATTCCTGGAGCAGGGAGGAGGCGACTCTGCCAGAGGGCTGGGACACATTCTGAGCTGTGCTTGAGGTCAGAGCCTGGAGTATGTCTGGGCCTCCACCTGTTAACACAAGCATGTCAGGAAGCGCTGGTGTCCAAGGCATAGAGGTACAAGACTTATCTTGTACCCTAGGGTGATCACTCTGTAATATGGTGACAAGGTTAAGCATAGAGCATCAGCTCCCTGCCCCCAGATAGATTTCTGCAAGTTCAGTAGCTGAACAAAACCCCAGTCTTCTGTCTCAGCTTCTCCAGCACCGTGCCTGGCTGCACACTGCCAGGCTCCCTGCCATGACAATAATGGAGGAAACCTCTGAAACTGTAAGCCGGCCCCAACTAAACTATGTCCCTTTATAAAAGTTGCCGCAGGCATGCCGTCTCTTCACAGCAACAGAAACCCTAACTAAGACACTGCTGAAAGACCTCCCAGTGTCTCGCCAAATCTCCATTCACCTGTGGTTATCTTGAGACTCTCCCCCTCCCCCAATTGTCTCTCTAAACTCTAGAGATGTGCACTTCTCTTTGAAATCTGTCCTCCATAAAAACCACAAAGGCTCCCGTGATATGACCAGGATGGGAAGATCACGACTCCACCCCTCACCCTCAACACACACACTTCCGTATTATCAGTTTATTCATGTTTGCAAGTGCACATGTATGTAGGGGTGAACATACATGCGTGTGCATATATGTGCAGAGGCCAGAGGACAACCTCGGTGTCATTCCTTAAGAATGCCGTACATGTTATTTTTGAGATAGGATGTCTCACTGGCCTGGAATTCAGCAACTAGGCTGAGCATGATGGACAGTGTCCTAAGAGACCCTCATGTCCTCGGCATCACCTGCACTGAGATTACAAGGGTGAGCCACTATGCCCAGCTTTTACCCCAGTGCTGGGAAGCGAGTGGGCCATGTACTTTACTGACTGAGCTGTGTTCCCAGTGTTCCACTTCGCCTTCTTGTAGGTGTACCTGGATCGTTTCACAGATGGAGGGAGGCATGAGGCCCTGGGTTGTGACTCCATTTTCTGCACACATTCGCTGTGCGGTTACTGTGCTCATGCGCTATCACATGAGCAGCTCAACAGGGAATTATTTAAGCAACACGAATCTGCTTGCTCGGAGTTCTGGGGCCAGGAATCTAAGGTAAAGGTGTTGGTTTCTTCTTTAGCTTCTCTCCTTGGCTCAAAGTGTCCTTCTTCCATTGTGTCCTTAGATGTTCTTCCTTTCTGTGTGCCCCACTGTCTCTTGCTAGAGTAGTCCTATTGAATTAGGACCCATCCTAATAACCTGTTTTATCTGTAGCACCTCCTCGAGCCATCTCCAGACATTCTCATTCTGAAGTGCTTGGATATAGGACTTCAATATACGTATCTGAGAGGACAAGACTCATCTACTCTGTCTGTCGTGGTGTTAGATATCCTGAACTCTACAGAAGCAGCTGTTCTCATCTGTCTTCCTGTCCCTTGGCTGGCAGCACAGCCAGGAGGCTGGGACCTTGGGGACAGTCTGTACCCAGCCTCTGACACTCGCTGCAATTTCTCACACAGCTTCTGGAAACATTGTGTTAGGCTAGGGTTTGGGTAGAGTTGATTGGGAACCAGAAGTGACACAGAAGGGATACAGTCCATCACCAGAGACTGGCAAGAACTATTTAGGGTTCACTATTTCTTTGCCTAACTTCTTCCCCAAAAGCCTAGACCTAACTTTCAAAATGCAGGGTCTGTCCACAGCTGGGTGTTGCTCTCTTGGTTCCAGACACTGAAGAAAGGTTGGTGATGAGGTATCTGAGCTGTTGAGTGACTCCACACCAAACAAGAGGGGAGGGGGAGGGGGAGGGGGAGGGGGAGGGGGAGGGGGAGGGGGAGGGGGAGGGGGAGGGGGAGGGGGAGGGGGAGGGGGAGGGGGAGGGGGAGGGGGAGGGGGAGAAAGAGAAAAGGCTGCCTTAGAGATCAGCTTGTGCTTATTTCACAAGCAGCATCACCAGAGCTGCTGTTTTCTTAGTAATGTCTGAACCATATACCTAGTTGTTTCCTCCCCTGACCATCACTGTCTGCATGTGAGCTCAGCCCCACTGGGTGTTCACACAAGCCGGCAAGGTTGCATGCTTCGTGCCCTCAGGCCTGTTTGCCCAATACTCCAATCTGTGCTTATGAAGCTAATGGCCTCTGATGTAAGTCATGGTGTGCAGACTTAGCAGGAGCTGAGAAGCTGGAGACCCAAGTTTGCCTAGATCATCCCTGCATCTGCCTCAAATAAATGGCTCCTTCAAATACAAACATGCCCCAGTCCTTAGCAAGACACTGTAGGCTGGAAGAGGCTGCAAAATAAGGGAGAGGTTTTAGAAAGGAAGGGTGAGATGGGGGTCAGAGGCTTAGAGTACCACCATGGGACACAGTCCCTTCTTACAAAAAAAGAAAAGAAAAAGAAAAAAAGAAAGAAAAAGAGAAAAAGGAATAATTTTGCTAAACTATAAAGTATTTCAACATTAGCCGTAAGCCCTCACAATCTTTCAGTGTGAACATCTTGTTATAGTAAAAAGATTTCAAACAATAGAAAAACCAGGACCCCTATCTGTCCAGAGAAAGAAGAAATGGAAAAAGCGAATACAAAGCAGAAAACCTTGGGGCGGCTGAAATGAAGGAAGTTGATGTGGTTTTATCCATCCAGAGCCTCTCAGCTCACACGAGGGCATTTGATTTCATTTAACAGGCCAAATGCCCTCTCCAACTCTCCAGTCTCACTGTGAGCCAGAGGCTACAAACCAGGGAGGGAGCAAATGCCTGCTCCTTAGGCTGAGACACACACACACACACACACACACACACACACACACACACACACACACACAGAGCAAACAAAACCAGGAAAGTCAAAGATGTCACCAAAAACAACGGCCCCTCTGTCCCTCTAGAGAAGGACCAGGAAGGAGACCCAATCAATATGCTCCCCCAAGTCATCAAGAGAAGGGTAAATTGTATCTGGCAGCTTTTAGAAAGTGGGTGACAGAAACTCATTACAAGACAAAGCTTAAAGTACAAATATAAAACAGAGACACATGTCTAGATCGCTGTGCTATTGTTAATACAGTGGCAAAAGCTACTCAGCATCTCCCTAAGGATCTAGGCCAGTGAGGAGGTCGAGTTAGGATTGTGATCTGTCCATGAAGACCTGTCTGGGTTACAGAGCAAACTTAAATCCAGACTGGGCAAGCTCCGGTCTCAATAGAGGAAATGCACCAGAGGTAGGTGCAGGGGATGGATATAGCTCAGAAGTAGAGCACTTGTCAAACATGATCAGAGCCTATGTACAACCCCAAGAAGGGTATGGGAAAGTAAAAAATAAATAAATAAATAAATAAATAAATAAATAAATAAATAAAGATCCAGTCTAAATTGGTACAAAAGAGGATTTTAAAAACTAATTTTATTTATTCATTGTTAGATTGATTTGCTCCAGACCCAAGTGAGTCCAGGAGGGTGAGCCATATCCTCAGAACCCGGCTGAGTTAACTTTGATGTTAGTTGCTTCATTATGTCAACATGGCTGCCAAAAGCACCAAACTCAATGAACAAGAGACCCTCCTGACTCTTCATTTGACTACACAAGGTAATAGGCTGGCAAGATTAACACGTACTCATCCTGAATCCAATCCTGGAAGACTGTCCAGTGTTCTGAATGGCAGCCTGGACCACATGTCTACCCCTGTAGCATGGGATAAAGCCAGCTCCATCCACAGCAGGGACAGAAGGGGAAAAGAGAAGAGGGTGGAATAGACATTACAGGGAAGACAGGATAGATGGTAGGAAAGACAGCTGCAAACATCTGTGACGGTCTTGCTTAGCCAGCGCTCCTCTTCTTTGAGGCCTCCGAGCATAATTATTTTTATTGCTTCGTTGCTTTTTAGGCACACAATAAATATTTAATAAGTAGATATGCTGGCGAGCAATTAATTGGTGACTGGTCATATTTCGAAATTCTTAGTGCTGTTCAACACAGGCACATATACATCAACATATATAAGAAGAAGCATATGTGTACATAATTATAAATAATACAGACCAAGACATTAGGAAACCATTAGTAAAATTTAAACCTATTTTAAAATAACTGTCTCACAGGGCTGTCACACTTATACGGTTCTACTGCTTCCAGATTTTTATTAGTATCATACAGCTTTTTAAAAAAAAAAAGTACTTATCAATTTATGAAAACCCCAGAAGCAACAGCAAAAAGAAACTCAATGTGAAAAAGTTCAGACAATCAGTGTGAGTTCTTAGCTCTTACTGTGGTGGCCTGTAGCTCCACAGAGGAGTCTCTGGATCAAAGACGCCAAGTGAGCAGCTCCTTATAGCACCCCGTGGAAGACAAGTTAGATGGGTCCAGCTACCACCTAACGGCAGAGAGGTCAGGAACCCAGAACTCAACCCACTGCCCAGATCCCGGATTCAGAGACTCCAGCCTCAGGGACCAGCCAAAGGAAGATGAGCCAGGGTTCCCTCTATTGCATGCTCATCTCAGCACCTCCAGAAGCCTGCGTTGCCCTCACTGCTCTTGGTGGGCGTGGGCTGAGGCAGTGAACAAGGGATTTCCATCAGAGCTTCTGTGGATGCTACCGACTACAGCAGGCCAAGGGAGAGGAAACTCCCTCCTGTGCACACCACACTTTTGGGACTCCTGAGACGGCAACCCACAGCACCTGCTTTTGATTTTCTTTCTTCTTCTCACTCTTCTTTTCTTTCCCCTTTGCCTTCCTCTTTCTCTTTCCTGCTTCACCCACAGGTCTTGGGACTCAGAGGCTACCATCAAACTTGCTGTATAACAGAACATTACCTTGACCTTCTGATCCTCTTGCGTCTACCTCTGAGCGCTGGAATTGCAAATGCGGGCTAGCACACCTACCCTTTTGTGGTACTGGGAACTGAACCTAGGGCTTCAATTATGCCAAGCAAGCACTCTGACAATCGAACGATAGCTCTTTGTCTATTTCTAACTCACAGTCTCCTGGGGACCTTTGCAAAATATAATGTAATTAACTGCAGTAGAAATAAGACACACCAGTGATGCAAGATGCCAACCAGAGTCTTCATCACATGCAAGTGAATCCAAAGGCTTCTTTATCTCTCTTGTGTCTGTTGCTCATTCTGGGTAGGAAACAACAGCCTAACTACACTGCTAACCACTACGATCAGGGCTGCTCTAGAGAGAGCAGCCTGGCTTTGTTTTGGAGTCTTCAGGAAACCCCTTGCTTACATTTCTTCACCTCTCCTACTAAATCAAATTTAAACAAACCAACAAATAAAAAAAATCTGCCTGATACTTGAGGGTGGGCACCCCATGTCCTTAAGTGCCACTCCAGTTTTTCACTCATTCCTTCAACCAAAGATCACCTCCATCAATCTCGATAGAGTGCCCACTGTGTGCTGTGCCAACAGTTGGGAGAATTCAGTGGTGCACCAGACAGGTAAAGCCCATAATGTAATGATCCCCATACACAGCTGTATCTAAAATAAGGCCACCGTTGGCATCCAGGGCTCCGTCCACGCCACAATTCTGTCACTTGCCATATATCAGAATTCCAGGTACTTCCAGGGCTGTTTTTCAGCACTGTAAAAATGTATAAACTTTTTTTTAAAAAAAGGTGTTTTAAAATATTCTGTATTATTTTAATCCTTATGATTTTCATCTCCTCTATCAACTATAAATGGGTTTTTAGGTGAACACATATCACAAAAGCCACGCCTTTTCTTAAATGAAGGATCTAACATACAGTCTAAGACCAAAACTAAAAAGCGAGAAGAAGAAAATGGTATGAGAAGGGGATGAGGTGAACACAGTGACCACGGACATAGCACTGACAGGCACTTCTTTTAAAATTTTATTTCTGTGTGTGAGCGCTTTGTCTGCATCTGTGCTTACCACATTCGTGACTGGTGCTCTCAGAGGCTAGAAGAGGACATCAGATGCCCTGGACTGGATTTAGAGAGGGTCGTGAGTGACCACGTGGTGCTGGGAATCAAACTTCGTCCTCTGGAAGAGCAGCTGGTTCTCTTAACCTGAGTCATCTCTCCAGTGTCCACAGGCAGTTCTTGCAGTGCAGAGCCACAGTGTTTGAGCTTCTTAGCCAAAGGGAATGGTCCTGTTACACATTTCAATGTTCACAGGTTGAAATTTGCAACTGCTCAGCAGTGTTGCCATTTCTGGCTGTGGGTTTAAAAATGTAGATGCAAGCCTACCCACAGGAGGTACCGTCCGGCAATTGAATGGTGGGATGGAGCTTTCTTTATCCCAGTAACAGCAAGTATGCTTTCAGTTCCTCCCCTCCTGTTACAACCTCCTCCAACACAGCAAAACACATTCAGGACAACTAACCAGCTGAGGCAAAGGCTGAGATTCTGCTACACAATCCTCAAAAGGTTTGACTGAGGAGCAAGAATTCAAAACCTCCCTGAGGACATTTCCCCTTCCATGTCCTCATGTGAAGGCAGAGATAATAAAACAGATCCAAGGCAGAAAAATATCAGAAGGTCTTCTGTTGGGACAGATATTCTCAAGTACTTATATGTGGTATGTGGTGTATGAATATAAAATATATGTGGGTACATACAAGTATGGCTGGAAGCCAGAATGGGGGCTAGTTGTCCTCTCTCCCCGTGCCACCTTATTTCTGAGACAGGTCTCTCATTGAACCTGGAGCTTGACTGGCAGTCAGCAATCCTCAGTGGGTTTCTTGTCTCCCTCACAGTGCTGGGGTCTCAGGTGCACGTGGCCATGTTAGCTTTTTCTATGGTTGCTGAGGATTTGAACTCAGGTCCTCATGCATACACAGTAAGTGATCTTATCCACTAACCTGTTCCCCCAGTCTCAGAAATTACTTTGTTTCAAAAAATAAAATTTTCTCACACAACATTCTATTAATCTACACAATCATAATTGATGCTTTTAAAGTAATGTAATTCTTTTTTCTTTCTTTTTTTTTTTTTTTTGCTTTAAGATTGTAGTAATATGGTGCATTTTCTATAAATATAATTTGCATGAACACAATGTGGAGTTTTAAAAAATGTGTTATGTATGGTGCTTGTGCATGCAGAGGGCAAAGCAGGATCTTGGGTGCCCCCTCCACTGCTCTCCTGCTTACAGCCTTGGGATAGTATACTTTAAAAGTGTAAAGCTATCCAGAGATCAAAAGGTTTAAGATGTAATGATCTGATTTTCCCTAAAGGGGAAGTCTCTAGTCCCAGAAAGGCGACAGTAGGAAGCGCTGCCATTCAAAGCACTTGGGGAATGATTAACCCCCCAGGAAATCTCCAAATTAGAATCCATGTATCTAGTCAACAGCAGACCTGTTTCCTAAATGCACCTAAGCTGCCTCTTGTAAGCAAAGTGTTTCAACCCCTGTCCTTGGGAGAGGGGCGCACACTAGGACTCCTGGATCTGAGGCCCTCAGTCCATCCTTACTAGGGCACCTCTCACCACTCAAGGGGCAGATATGGCAGCCCTCTGCAGTCCTGAGACACAGAATGCTCCCACTCCAAGCATCAAGGTGACCGAGGATAGAAAGCCCTGGTATCACTGCAAAAAGGTAGACTGAAGGCAGGGAGAGGTAGGCCCAGGACAAAGATCCGACTCAGGAGAAACTGAGCCTGCTTCCACGGTCCTTTAGCCCGGAAGTCCTCCAAACAGATGTACTCAGTCATAAGGCTCAATTGAGCATCTGCACGATTTGACTTTAAAGTTACATAAC
Organism: Arvicanthis niloticus; assembly: GCF_011762505.2. Lineage (NCBI taxonomy): Eukaryota > Metazoa > Chordata > Mammalia > Rodentia > Muridae > Arvicanthis > Arvicanthis niloticus. Next base: position 56,103,619 of record NC_047664.1, on the reverse strand, counting down.
TTCTTGGTGCCCCCTCCACGGAAAACAGTAGGCAAATGCACAACTAATTAGTCAGCTCTCTCTATTGGGTTGTTAACTGAAAGTCAATTATATGTTAGGCAGTGTCTCCCCAAAATGATGACTTTGGTTTTAGAACTATCAATCTCATTTCTGTTTGCCAGTCATTACATAATTGAGCCAGCAGTGTGTTAAGGAAATGCCAAGTTGACAATTAGGAAATTATGCCACCAAGCACCTCCTGAAAACACAGGCTACAGAAACACAAGGCTTTCTGCGGAGAACAGACTGGCTTTTCAGTACCAAGTCATCTACCAGGAGGCTAGGGAAGGCAGAACACCAGAAATGAAAGAGGATAATGGAAAAGAGGAGACATGGGGAGGAGGGGATGGCAGAAGACCGACACAGAAGGATCCAAAGACAAGGAAGCAAGGGAGGGAGAAAATATAAGCATCAAGAGGAAACTGGTTCTTACTGTCACTGCTACAACTCCTGGTGAGGACCTGGATAACTATCACTCCATTAGCAGCTGCGGTGGCTGCTCTTGGTTGTCACCTTGACTATATCTGGAATTAACTAAAACCCAAGTGGTTGGGTACAGCTGTGAGGGATTTTTTCTTAACTGAGTCATTTGAAGTGGGAGACCCACCTTTAATCAGGGTCTTCTGAGGTGGTAGGATATACCTCTAGTCTGGGCCACACCTTTTAGTGGAAGCCTGTATGAAAGACATGCAAGGAAGCTTGTGCTCTCGGCCTGCTTGCCGTTGCTCTCACTGGTATTACAGACTTTTTTTTCAGGATTCTGGTGGACACTAAAGTCCAGCCTTATGGACTGAACAACTATTGGATTCTTGGACTTTTCATTGACAGTCACGGCTGGATTAGGTGGACCACAGCCTATAAGTCATTCTAATAAATCATATGTATTCATTTCATCAGTTCTGTTCCTCTGGAAAACTCTAATGCAACAGCTGTCACAAGAAGTACGCTGTTTACCTTGTCTACAAATAGGCATTACTACATGGATATCTACTCAAATAAAATCTAGACAATAGCAACGTTTCTTCACATCAAAATTCAATTTACTAAATAAATAAATAAATAAATAAAAATTCTACCAGGCAATGACAGGTGGATCTCTGGGAATTCAAGGTTTGATTGGTCTGACAGACTCTGTCTCAAAACACAAAATCTAAAGCAAACAAACAACCACCCACCCAAATAAAACAACACACACAAAGACACACACACACACAAAATATAAAAACAGTACCCAATAGCAAACTAAGAGAAACCATTTTAATACCCGCAGCCTCAGGAAGGATTCTACTGTGTGTGGTATAGTCTGGTGTAACTTGCTTTCTATTTACTGCCACACACAGTGACTTTCAATGAGATGGTTAAGCTGAGCAGTGTAGATTCTTAAACAGTGCCAAGGATCCTGTTTTCAAACAGCTTTATCAACTGAAAGATGCTCAAAGAGCCCTGCGCAGCAGCTTGGCAAGGCCATTTGCACTGAAATCGCTTATTCAGAAGGTGTCAAAGCAGCCACAGACCTTGAGCCCACAGGTTGCTTGTGCTCACATCACAGCTTGGAAGTGATAAAGACTGCATGAGCAGCAGATCTTCCACAAACAGCCTTGCAGGCTGCCTCTGCTCCTGCAAAGTCAATGGAGCCGCAAGGCACTTCCTAATGGTGTCATCTGTTCAGGTTCTCCAGGGAGTTAAGGGAAGCACTGTCTTTGCACAGTCTCTATCACAAGGGCTCTGGCTAGCAGCATGAGAGTTCCCTCTCCAGCCAGGCTGCCACAGTGAGCCATCTATTGTCCCCACTGCAGAGTGCACAGAATGAAGACGTCCACTTTCCCCATCAGACTTGCTGACAGCCTCATTTCCTGCCAAATGGATCAGACCACACTCTCAACCCTATGGAAAGAAACACAAACACCCTATCAGGATTCATTGTTAAATGACTGAACACACCCCCCTGGATCCCAAACAAACAAGATGATGTGGAAATTGAGCCATGCAATTTCCATGTGGCTGAGACACTGAAATGGGTGAGAGCAGCCACTGGAACCCTGCAACAAGGCAGCCATGGCAGCTACGAGGGAGTTTTTTTTAAAGGCTTAGAAATTATTCCCTGCTAGGAAGAAATGGATCTAGTCGAGGACCCCCAGACTGCAAGAGTTTGGTTAATAAGCTAGAAAATCTGTCATACTCCGCTAACTTGTATCATTTTAAAGGAACATCCCAATCATCAATGAAGGGAGCTTTAAGAACTTCTGTAGGAAACTGAACCCCAGAGCTCCCCACTAAACACTATCTACCCATGAGGGTGGTATTTACAGAGGTGCTTGGTATGGGAGTCTCGACAGCAGGTGGTCTGCTGCATACTTAATTACAGTTCATGTCCACTTACCAAGTATTTTGAGGGGCCCAGCAATTGTGTGAAAAGTACCAGGTACTGAAATATTAGCATGAAGTATTAGATAGCCCTGACAAGATAGGAACTATCATAAAATAATGAACAAAGCAGGTTCCAGAGAGAAAAACCACCCTCACTCCACAGTAAAGCAAACACTCATGCCACTTGCCCCAGAAGGGATTGTCTGGAATTTTTAAGTTTACCTGGTGGCTGCACATCTTCCTGGACAATACCAGCTCGATTCACAGCCTGCTCCTTCTCTGAGAAACACAACAGAACAAACTCTTTAGAAAGGAGGTATGGACATTTTTTTTTTTTTCTATTTACATGGGCCAATTACAAAGCATACTTAAGAATGTGATCCAATTCAGGGCTGTCATTACTTAAAGGTTTTAGGTTGTAGAGGCTAGATCCTAGTTGTAAAAAGAGCCACACTTCAAACAAAAAGCTCCCAACCAACATTGTTTTCCTGTGATCTCAGCATTTTGGGAAGGACACACATAACAGAAAGAACAGCTTTGAGGAGCTGGTGGGTGTGATGTTACAAGAGGAGAGCTGCCGAAAAGAAGGGACAGGCACAATTATCAGGAAAGCGGTGGCTAAAAACATTCCACTCAAGGACTGGACTCCAAGCTAAATATGCTATGTTTTTGATAGGAAATAGAGCAGAAAATTAATCTTTGGGTGGGTGGCTTTGGTTTGGATAATTGAAGCTTCCCTAATTGATTGCAGGTGCTGTGCCAATTAGTGAGCTCGCTGTAGCTGCAGCTAAGCCTGGCACTTTGGAGATGCACAACAGGCGGAGACCAAGAGAAATCAAGCATTTTATGAGTGTGGGCTTCAAGTTCTCTGTCACATCTTTCTAAGTGGTTTGGAAGAAACCCGAAGCCTGTGACAACAAAGAAATACTATCTTAAGTGTCTTGACAAATGATGGCTTTTTAGAAGAAAGACTTGGCGCCAAGGATGTTGACTCCTAAGTTGCAGTGATTAAATGCAGTAATCAGACCTTTGTTTTAATAGATGGACTGTTTCTTCATAGCCACTCTCAGCTCGTAGGTCAGTCTGTGTACCTTCACAGGCAAGTACAAGAAACAGGGTTCCGCCAACTCTGATAGTTACCAAACTAGCTTCAAACTGGCGTTGGGACAGAAAGTCAATCATAAATAGTGTTATCAATACTAATTTTATTGGGTGATGGGGGCTGTGGGAATCTTGATATCTAATTCTAAGACAGGCAGGAAGAAGACAAGGCACAGTGGGTCACCAATTCCCAGTGGCCTAGTGGGTTCACAGTGCCTCTCTCCAACACAGATGTTATGGCCCTGCAGATGCCAACAGACCTTCTCCAAGTCAAGGGGACAATGACACCTAACAACACAGGTGTTCTCATTATGGAAGACACCACATTCTACAAACCTGAGCTCTACAAACTCTCAAAGTATGGATGTCTCAAACTTGTGCTTAGTGCCCAGCCAACAAAACATCTAACTGTTATGAGTCTTGCCAGGAACAAAAATAGATTTTCCCAGACCTAAGATATTGCTAACATTGTGAAGGCAAGAAGAGGTAAAGTTTGAAAAATAATTGTTATGAAGCATTCTAGATACACAGACAAAAGAAACTTGGCCATCCTAATGCACCAAACCCGTTCTCTAAGAAGCAGGTACCACTACAGAGCCCAAGATGCTGGCAGGCTGCCAGGCATCACTGGGAGGAAGCTGTTAGTTGGGTGGCAGGGACAGAATGCTTAATTGTGCTCCAACCTCTGTCATGCAGTGGAGAACCATGTGAGGGAGGAATCCCTGTCTCGACACCTTCTTGCTAATTGCTAATGAGGCTGGACAGGCTGGAGACTTGTTCTAAGTAGGCTATAATCTCTTCATAATCTGGGTCCTGACGCAGCCACCTCAGTGGCTTGGCCAGGACAGGCCAGCTAAACTAGTTCCTGATGAGTGATAACCGGTATTAGCTCCTACCTAAATCCACCTGCTCCTCTGATCCATTAATGTTTTAATAAATACTCAGAGGCTAAGGAAGTCTTACAGAAATTCAGAAGACCACACAAAGACACTTTACTTGAGAATGCAGCATCTGCTATTGGGAAAACAGAAACCAGTCTCTCAGGATTTGGCATGTTCTTGATGAAGCTGACAGGTTTCTATTTCGTTGTCACTGGAGGAAGAGCAAACATCTATGAACCTCACAAAAGCAGCGGAGGCAGAAGGAGGCTTTAGCTACGTGAACAAATAAGCTAATTACCGACTTCAGTTGTGAGCAAGTTTCCATGTAAAATGCCTAAAACCCAATTGTGGGCCCAGAGTTAGAAAATTTCCCACTCCAGTATCCCGGCAAGCTCAACTCTGCCCCCTGGTGCTAAGGCTGAGATTTGATTTGTAGTTTTAATAGAGGATAGCTCTCTCTAGTCAAAGGGCCACGGAATGTTATTAAAGCTGTTTATACATGCAGGGAGGAACTTTGTGTGGTGGTAAAAGAATCTCCCTAACTTTAAGTCTGAGAACGAGCAAAGGTTTGCAGTAGGAGATAGATCTGTTGTGCAACTTGGTGATGTATTTCACCCTGACCCTCACACAAACGCAGATTCCCAAGTGCTTTTCCAAGGATGCTCTAATGAAGTGCCAGCAGGCAAGCCTGCAGAGAAAAGCCAGACCTCATTTACCTCCCCATCTCCTTCCACAATCAGCAGTCGAAGAAAAGGCAAGTCACAACCTAGTGTAATTGGGACAAATGGCAACATTTGGATATGGTCTTTATACTAGACAGCTGTGTTGTGTCAATATTAAATTTCCTGAATTCTTAACTATACTGTGATTAGGTAAAAGAATGTCCTTGTTTTTAGCAAAAGCAGGCTCAAGTACTTAGGAATAAAAGCTCATAATGTCTTCAACCCACTTTCAAATGGCTCACGACATAATGGTGATGACTGCAGTCTAGTGAGCATGGAAGGAAAGCAAACGCAGTGACTGTTAACCAGCAGCAAATCCAGGTGAAGGACACAGGGGTTGGTGCTTCCATCCTTGGATCTTTTCTGTCACTTGAGCTTTCTCTTAATTAAAAAAAAAAAAAAGTGCAACTGAAAAAGAGCCAGATAAGAAAGTCCAATAACACATGACCATTCCAGGATGGCTGCTTCAAGCATCTACCAGTTTAAAAATAGCTGGTCAGACTTAAGTACTTCCTTGGCAGTCCCATTTTGCTGCTGCTGACTAGGCTCTGCAATCCATTTACAGGCGAGTCCAGAACCCAAAGTGTGCTGGAGCAGCCAGGAACCACAAACACCAAGGGGGAGACAGTGACCAAGGATACCAAATGGTCATAGATCCAGGAGGATGCAGGGACAGAATGGTGACTGAAACTCAGACTGAGAACACACAGCTGTAGCAGCAGGTGTGAAGCAGCTGGCCGAGGGGACAGAACAGCAGTGTGAAACAGCTGGCTGAGACCAAAGGTACCATTTCAGAGTGGGCAGTGAGGGCGCTGTGGGTGTGGGCCACACCACCGCTGCAGCCACTTCAATCACTGCCTTTGCACTGTAAACATGTCTGCACATTCACCCAAACCAGGCTGAACAGAGAGCTGTGAAATGCCAGTTAGGAAACAGGACCAGCCTGTCTCTGCACTCTGCTCCATTACACGGTGAATGGTGTGAAAAGCATATTCTAAGCACCTGACATGTAATAGGGGAAATGCCCTTACAAGAAAGGCGTTTTGCACATCAAGTGGTTTCTGGTAATCTTGTTCTAGCAGATATACAACACAGTTTCAATTGGGGGCAGCAAGGGACAGCAGGAAGAACACAGGCGAGAAGCGGGAGAATCAGTTCTCCTCCAGCTCACCCATGGAGCCCGTCACCCCGCTGCCCTGCCACTTCACTCTCTTACAGGCACCCTGACAGACACTAAGTGGACAAGGTCAGGGAGTCAGGGTCTAGTGTCCACCCAGAAATTAACATGCAGTGACACTGGACAAAGGCACCCAAGTGTCAGGAATAAAGGAGCTCTGGGCATTCTGGTAAAAACCCGAGGATTTTGTAGTTCTGTGTATCAGACGAAAACTAGGAAAGAGCAAAATAAAAAACAAAAGCAAACAAGCAAACAAACAAACAAAACGCTCTTACTCTATCCTACCTCGCTATTTGAGCTCGATGCCTGAAATACATGCTATTTTTAAAGAGCCAGACTCCAAACTGGACTGCTTGTAGGTAGGATAAGACATATCTTCAAAGTATGATCCACTAAGTATTCAGACAAACCTCACCAGCAACAGGAAGAAAGGGGAAAAAGCAACGCCTAGGCTCCCTCCAGAAGCACAGAACTGTACCCAAACCACTGGTGTCAGACCATCAAGCCCCAAGGCTAACTGCCACTCCCCAAGAGTTAAAACAGGATGTGAGCTATCATGGATGGATTGACCTTGTACTCACTCCATTGAACAACTGTTACTCAAGTCCTGACAAGTCAGTGAGAGAGCTAAAGATCTTACTGAATGTCAAAAGGAAGTGCACTGAGACACACTTGTCACAGTGGCCTGCTACATAGCTATCACTAGGCTCTCTTTTGCTGACCCACAGTGAGTGCTTTCTTCTCGTTCCTGCTGCCTACTGGAGCCTATCCTGATGGAGCAGACATCATGGGACCTGCTCAGTCCTATACTCTCTGCCAGACCTAAGTCCCCACATGCAGGCTGACCTGAGGGACCTGACACTTTGCCTCTACGTGACACGAGCCCCTAAGAGCGGCAGTCCACTCTCTGGAACATTAAATCTGAATGAATAACTAATGTACACAGGGCAGCCAGAGGCAAGGAGGAATTACGAAGCAGCAGAGAGGCAGGAGCAAACCAACAGCTCAGGTGGAGGGCCTGGCACAGAAGCCCAGCAAAGAGCATTCTGGGATGGACTGTCCACCTCAGGACAGATGAGAACTTCTCCCTGGGCTACTGAATCACTGTATTAATACAAAGTCCTTCTTGTAAGCATTCCATCTGATGTTTATTCTCCCTGTGATTGAGGTGCAGGGGTTTCCTAACTGAAAGCTGTTGGACCCTTCCCTGACATCCTGGCTGCCTGGAGGACCTTCAGCCAAGCAGCCAGCCAGAGTGTGCTCATGTCAGCACTCTGTGGTTACTTTGAAGAAGTCACATCAACTCCCAGCTGACTGCTGCCAGCTCAAGAAGACCTGCTCTGCCATGACTACTTCAAAGAGCCTGAGCTGGCCTCGCTGCCATTACTATATTACTACAAGTCATCCTGTTGGCCTAGAGAGATGGCTGTGACCGGCACTCCTTGTCTGTGTAGAGGGCTGCTATGACTGCATCCGCAGGATGATGTACTCACTCCGTGACCTGGCTGGAAGACACTCTCCTGTGCTCCCCTTCCTCGCCTACCTGGGTGGTACAGCATTAGGCTTAATAAAGGTACACAGGTGAGAGGGCAACTGTAGAGTTGCTTCTTTCCTTCTACCATGCATCATCCAGGCATCAAACTCAGCTCAGCAGGCTTGGCAGCAAGTGGCCAATGAACCATCTTGTCAGCCTCATCAGAGGCAGGAAAGGCTAAAGGACTCTAGGCAGTTAGTAGATAACACTTGTACAACGTACTTCACTTACCATCCCGTGTCAGACAACAGAAGCTGTGACCTACTGTGCCCACAACGCGCCATGCCAGGGCCACATGTCCCTGCATCCACATCTGCCCTTTCTCTAGAGTTGTGGAAACTGGTGCCTTCACTCTGCCTGAGGCTGTGTCTGCCCGAGCCCAGGAACCCATGTCACCTCCCTCTATAGACTGCCCTCTCTCCAGCACCTCAGTCTCCTGGACTCTCCTGGTGTTCCCATGGCTCCCAGCCCAAACTAAAAGCAAGATTCTGTTCTTCCTAGTGCCTCAGTCTGCTTTAAGGGTGGCCATGCCCCTACCAATAGACACGTCCATTTAACAGCCTGCTCACTTACTCTGTAATCTGCTGCAATCTTTGTGCTCACTTTGAAACCACTGAAAGCATTAACCAATTTTATTTATACCATCTCTTTCATAAGTCTAATGAATACTTTCACTAATCTCTACTATTTCCAAGCAACCTAACTTGAGACCACACCCCTTCCATGAAGAGCTTTCTTCTTGATGCTATGGGGCTCTCTTAACTTAAAGCCTCTCTGTGTCCACTCCATCTGAGGCTCCTTTGAGGGCCTTTTCTCTGCTGACCACTTATCAGTCCTTCGTGGTGTTCTTCTAAGTACTCACTATGTCTTCCTATCTTGGATCACTGGCTAAAGGCCCAATGCACACTGCTGGCAGCCCCCTCCAACTCCAGATTGGGTATTGTCTGCCTCTGGACAACTGCTGCCTCCCAATTGGTTGCCACCATCACCAGGACCACCTTCTAGTTGCTGGAGTCAGGGAGATGGGAGCCATTCTTCCTCACTCTGGGAACTTTCGGTGGTTTGAATAGGAATGACCCCCATAGGCTCATATATTTAAGTGCTTGGTCACCAGGGGTGGCACTATTTGAAAATTAGGAGGTGTGGCCTTGTTGGAGTCGGTGTGGCACATACCTCCAGGATGTGTGTCACTAGGGGAGGGCACTGAGGTTTCAAAAGCCCAAGCCAGGCTCAGTGGCTTTCTCTTCCTGCTGCCTACAGATCCAGATTTAGAACTCTTAGCTGCTTCTCAATACCATATCTGCCTGTGTGCTGCATGTTCTCTGCCCTGAGGAAAATGGACTAGATCTCTGAACTTGTCATCAAACTCCAATTAAATGCTTTCTTTTTAAAGAGTTGCCATGGTCATGGTGTCTCTTTACAGCAACACAACACTAAGACAGGCTCATCAGTTCAGCAATCCCTAGAGCATTCTGATACAGGCTGTGTACCACTTCCTGATGCCAAAAATTGACAGTGTTTTCGATGCCAATCTTTCTGCCTCTTTCTTTCCTTTCAGGTCCCTCTTCCCCACAGTGGTACTGAAGCTGGCACACAGTGAATCTAGTCACCTTGTTAAAACACTTCAATAACCTCCACTGGCTGGACTTTGAGGATAGCAGTGGGTAACTGCAGGGTTTTAATTAAGCAAGCCAGATGACTGCCCTTGAAGGACAAATGGCAGGACCAGTGCCAACAACCCAGAGGGCTCCACATTTCCTAACAAACCAAAACAGGTTCCCATGACAAATTCTCACCAAAGAAGTAGTACCAGGTGTATTTCAGAAAGACCTCAACTGGGGCCAGCCAGACAGCTCAGCCACTAAAGCACTTGCCACGCAAGCCCAATGACCTAAATCCAACCCCCCCCCCCCCCCAGCCCATGTTAAAGCAGGGAAGTGAGAAATGACGCCACAGAGTTGTCCTCTCATCGCACCACATACAAGCTGCCATATGTGGACCCTTCAACAACACACATTTCTTTTAAGCTTTAAAAAAAAGAAAGAAAGAAAAAGAAAAGAATAATGCACACAAGGAAGGCATGAGGGGCACATGGGAAGGAGGAAGAGTTGGTGAGTAAAGACAAACAGTGACGTTAGTGACCAAAGGTGCAGGAACTCCGGGGCTAAAGCACTACACAAGATGCACATGGCTAGGACAGAAAGAGAAGGGTGGCAGGGGAAGAGGCTGGAGCCAGCCCAGGTCTGCCCCACATCTGAACTGCACCAGGCATAAATGACAGCTCAAATCCGGGCTCTGAACATAAGAAAGGAAAGCAGTTATGAACTATAAATACTGAAAACTGAATGGGCCGAGAAGCTCACCTGCGCCACAGGCTCCCAGCTCCTGAGCACACACTGAGTCAGCTGGACATGCTTCCTGCCAGGCCAGCCGGCCTTGGGCACACACCCGATTGTATCCCATTCCTCACCAAGCCCTCCTTTTAACAGTGTTTTTTTCTTTTTTTTTTTTTTTTTTTTTATACAATCCCTAATATGAGACTATACTAGGAACTTCTTCAAGCAATACTGTACTTAATTCACCCTAAGCCTGCAAATTCAGTTCAGTGCACCATCACCATAGCCGGGGGAACAGGCGAGGTTCAGTGTGAGGAGATACCCTGCCTACACGTTATTCAGCTAACAGCTGCTACCACCAAGGGTTTCTATGAGCAGTACATGGCTTAGTAGAGTTGAAGTGCTTGGAAGGGTGAAAAAAGACCTCCAATAAAAATTAGCTGTTCAGTAAGTAGTATTTCCTTTTTTAAAGATTTAGTTATAACTTTTGGTTGAAGTTGGCCGAATTAATGAAAATAAGCTAAAAGGTAAGTAGGTAACCTTAGAGTCTGACCTGCCCACCTAAAGCAACTTGGTCAGCCAAAGACTGGGGAGTATTCCTGGAAGACATGATTCCTCTTGACTGGCTGATTAAAAGCAGGGTAGCCCTCACATTTTGATGCTTCCTCATAGGTGACTTCTGTGCACCGTGGAAAATGTATCCTGGCTCCTACCTAGTAGATACTAACACCCTACTCACTTCCCCTTCTCTCTCTCCCTTAGCTGTGACAAGCAAAAACCATCTCCAGATAGAGGACACAGCACACTGGCTAAGAGCCATACCCCTGTCTTCAGAATTGGGATTTTCTAAGGGAACCCACAGCAGACCTTCTGTCTCAAGACCAACTCTAGAAGCTGTAATAAAATAGCCTGGGGCAGGGATCCATCCAGGATGGAGACAAATTCTGCAGAGCCTTACACAAGCCCGCATTCCTTCCACGCACGCGCATGCGGGAAGACTTGAAGGCAGGAAGCACAGAGACCATCTCAGTCTGAGCTGATGAACAGAAGTTGCTAGGGGATTCGTGTGTGTACTTTAAAATGCTTCGCCTCCAGAAACCAAGTGCTATGGCACTGGAGATGGTCAGAGAATTTACATGAAGCTTCAAAATCGCCAAGCTTCAGCCTCAGCTAATAATTCCCTGGGGGAGGGGGGGAGGTCGGGCTGGCCCGATTCCATCTTCAAGATGATTCAGGTTTCCTGGAGAACAAAATGATCCTCTAATGTCTCATCTCTCCTCTCTGACAGATGGTTTCAGATGTATCAAAGTGCTAATCCTTGCTGAGGTATAGGTCTCCAGGAAGGAGAGTTTGGCTTTTAGAATGATAGGACCTGAATGATTAAGGAGGGAAATGACTCCCCGGGCATTCGCCATTGTCATGTGAGCAACCAGCTTAAAAATGAAGGAAACCAGCAGAATCTAAAAAAACGATTTGAGGAAAAACTCAAAAAAAACCCAGGTTAACAGTTTAGCTTTGAAATATTTCCACTCCAAGACATCTTAGGGGCTGGCAATGATGCAGTATAAAAACACCTTTCAACTCAGGATGATCAAGGCTCCCACTATAGCACCACCTCAGCCTGGGTGGATGGAAGGGGGACTCTGCAGACAGAAGCCTCAGTTGGAACGTTTCCCTCACCACTTACTAGCTGTGTGACCTCCATCTGTAAAATGGGTAGCATCTACCTCAAGGGAAGGCTGTGCAAATTCAACGATTCTGTATATGCCTAACCCAACACATTAAATATTCAGTTTATATTAAGTGTGTGTGATCTCCTGTTAGTGTTGACCTGCTGTGTGCAGGCTGCTTTCAGACACATCACCTCTGTGACCCTTAAGATGCTCCACAGTTCTGTTGCTGATCCTGCAATAGATATGTAGAGCCTCAACACTGAAGGTCAGAGGTGGGGCCACTTGTCCGAGGTCACTGGGCTGCACTGGGCGAGCCTGGAACCCGGGTAGCCTCACTCCTAAATCCACCTCTTTCCTCAGCACTCCTTGAACAGAGCGGGTAGAGGCTGAAGGGCTTCGGGGTAGCGGTGGGTGCAGCCACTGTGCGGGGTCAGAGGTCACTCACGGTATTCCTCCAGCCGCATAAGGGGCCGGAAGTAGATGGGGTAGAAGGTGGCGCCGATCATGGAGATGAAGCCTCCGAATATGAGCGCGGTGCGTAGGTTCCGGGCCGCCGCCATGGCGAGAAAGGGGGCAGCAGGGCCGGCGAGGGCCCGGCACGCTCGGAAACCCGATTCCCGGCCTCAAGGTCGCGACCCCACTCGGAAGAGGCGGAGCAGAGCTCGCTTCCGGGATCTGAATGCAGGGAGGAGTCTCTGGGCTCGGAGGCGGGGCCTGGGCGGAAAGGCGTCTCTCAGTGGGGCGGGGTCATCTGAGGGCTGGGACCTCCAGGAAGGGCGCGGCATAGGGCGGAGCCTCAAACCAAGCCCCGCCTCCTCGCACTCAGGCTGCCACCGTGGAGGGTGAGGCACTGGTGGCCGGTGCAGACACGTATTTGACTACACTCTTTTCCCGTGCCCTTTTTTTGACCTCTTACTCGCCCCGTGTCTTAGTCCTTCCTTCTCTGCTCCAACTGCCACCTCCTGTTTTACTCTTCTGTCACCAACAACACTTTCTCACCCTTCCCCCTCATTAATGTGACATTTTGTGACTGGTGACTGGCTAGAAGCCTCTGAAAGACTGGGCGAGTCACTGGGCCTCCCTCTTTGAAAGCTGTGGGCATGAGCCACAAAGGAACAAATCGCCTGGTTCTAAAGGATTGCAAGGTATTTGCAAAATTAGTCACTGTGTCTTCTGAACCAAAGCAGCCTTTCATGGAGGATGTTTGAGCATCCAAGGTGATCTACCTTTTGATCCCTTATCCTCTCTGCTCTCCATGTTGTGTGTGCTGGGTTATGAGGGACTTATACAGGGGTTTCAGAAAGTAGACAGGGTTTCCCAAAGCTAACAGAGGGCTGCGAGCAAAAACTGTTAAAACCTGGGAACAGCACAGAGTCAACAGCAGGTCCCTAGGGCTCTGGCTCTTTGCCTGGGGCGCAGCCTCTGAAGACTGACACCTGCTCCCTCATCCCGTGGAGATCACTTTCCTCCACCTCTGCACCTGTTCCTTTTACAGAGCCTGAGTCAGAAGATATGATCTCCTCAGGGGGCTGGGCAGCAAAGACCAACATTCCTTGGGCCTTCACTCAATCTCTTAGAAATAGAAATGACACCAGTAGCGAGGCTGGGCTGCACAGAAGGTATTTATCTTGACCTCAGCAACATTATTTAGTCCAGAGAAGATCTGCAATCGCTCAGAAATGATGTGGTGAACACAGGTCTTTTTCTCTGTAGTTTTGTAGTTGAATCAGGATTCCATCTACCTCTGGCTCTCACAGCATATAAATCAGTCGTTCAATCTGTCAGCAGATTTATGGACTATCTTGCTATGCCCCCCGAACAGCAGGCAAAGTGCCAAGGGGGACACAAGATGAATAAGACATGACCTCTGCTCTCCAGGATCCTACCACGGAACAAACACATGAAAAGATAACTAATCCTGGATGCAGCCTGTTGCCGATGACTGATGCAGTCCCACAGGCAACGGAAGTGCAGGGAGGAAGACAAATGACTGTGCAGTAAGATGGCTGCTCCTCAGGCCCCCTCAGGAGCTTGTTAGGTAAGGAGACATGACTGCACAGCAAAGAGGAAACGTGTGATACATGAATTAAACACAGGAGGGAAGAGCCCCAATAGTGTATGCTTGTTATCATAGCAGTACAGGATCCATCTTTAAATGTCTTTGGGGAGCAGCTCCTCTCCCACCTTTCATAGATAAGTGGGTCCTCCTGTCCCCACTCTGCTTCTTCCATTCCCTGACAGTTAAGCACATCCCCAAACTGACCCAGGTTCTTCCATTGTGGACTGGCTGGCCTAGGACTTGAGCCAATGAAGTTGCATCCGTCTGGCCATGTGACTCTGTCTCAGCTACACCAGAAAACTGGATTTGATTGTGAGAGAGTGAGTTGCTGGAGCTATGGGCCAAGGCCCTGAGAATGGGATCAGTCTTGTAGGAGAGAAGCCAGACATTGATGTGCAATTTGAACCAGGTTTACCCAAAGTAGTCCCTGAACCTGAGAAACCATGAGAAAACTCATACTTCAGTTACAGAAGCTTAAAAACGAAAGCTTTACTTTCTGAGCGCTCAGAGAGGTGGACAGTTGGGGATCTGAACCATGGACCCAAAGAGAGATGGTGCAATATTTTTAAAGAATGGGAACACAAAGCAAGAGAAACTGGGGTGAGCTGCAGTGTTATCCAATTGTCTTTTGATATTATGGGTTAAACAAGGTAGTACCTGTTGGAAATTGGGCCTTCTCCAGGGCACCTGGCTTCAAGGCCCTTAATTCATTCTCTTAGACATTAGGTCTGGAGCCCAAGGTCCTTAATTCGTGCTCTAAGACATTTGATCCAGAGCTTAGAGTGATAAGGGGAGGAAGGAGCAGGTCAGCTGCATGTGGTTAATTAAGGCATAACAGGTATTTGTTGTATATTTTTATAACTTATGTACCTTGGTTTAGATAACAGCAATTTCTATATTCTTTACCAGTTAACAGACAATTAAGAAAACATTTGAAAAAGTAGGATAGGAGTTTGTTCTTAGTCCAGGGAACATAAACTTGTTAGATGCTGCCAGCAAAATGGAGAAGTTGTCCCTGAGATGGCTGGACTCAGACCACTGTCTCCTTACAAGTTGTCCCTGAGATGTCTGGACTCAGACAACTGTTTACAACAGAAGCTGTTCAGCTGTTGAGAAGTTCCCAGCTGCCCTAGGGTCTGGGACCTTGAATTTAGTTTCTCCATACGATTAAATGGCAACTGAATAAGTGCCTGGACTAAGTTTCTTTTGCTTGTTCTCCACCACCCCCCCCCCTTGCCATTGTTCGTCTGAGCCAGCGAAGCCCCTGTTCACAGAAGCCAGCTTGTGTTGAAGTCTTGGATGTGTGTGTGTGTGTGTGTGTGTGCGCGTGCGTGCGTATGCGTGTGCATATGGAGGCAAGAGGACAATCTCAGTTATCATTCTTAGGGATGCCTCTAATTGAGGTAGGAAGCCCTAGCCCCCTTCGGGCAGCAGCAATCCCCAGACAGTGGGATGGAGAAAGCTAGAAGCAGCTGTCAACATGGATGAATCTGTTTTTCTCTACTGTTGACTATAGATGTGATGTGACCAGCTTGAGTTCCTGCCTTGACTTCCCTAAAACGATGGCCTGTAGCCTGACAGTTAAGCTGAAATAAACCATTTCTTCCCTGAGCTGCTTTTCTGTCAGGATATTTGTCACAACAGAAAGGAAGCTAGGATGCCACCCATGTCTTTTGCAGATTGTTAGGGTTAGTCCCCAGACCATAGCTGTATCTTCCAGTTCTACTGAATGCAAGTCCATCTCTTTGATCCCAGCATTCTCCCATTTCTGGGAAAACTCTACTCCCCCAGTTTTTCCTCTCCCACTGCCCCATCTATTCAACTTGTAGTTTTGGCATTTATTTATTTATTTATTTATTTATTTATTTATTTATTTGGTGCCTGCTCTATGCAAAGCCCTGCCCGAAGTGATTGATTGAGATGAAAAAGAGGAATTGTTAATTTTTAAAAAAAAAACCCTCAACTGTGATTTATTGAACTAGGGTACTGAAGATGACATAGCAGCAGCCTCAAATACAATAGTAAAGCCTGCTGTCCTTGGGGTGTTGGCAGCGGGGTGGGGATAACACAAAGCACTGCACCTTTGCTTCCTGGCTCCTAAGAGCTCCCGGTGTTCTTTATGGAGTGTCCTCTCAGTTAACACCCTTGGTGGGACCATAAATCCGGGAGCCTGTGCATCCCTAGGAAGGGCAGGACTGCCACCAAGTCTCATATAATAGTCATCCCGTGCAGTCACTGTCTCAGTTAGTATTCTCCAAGCCTTGCAGAGGTAGGAGGTGAGGCTCAAGACAATGGCTTGCTTCTTCATTGCTGCGACAGCACACCAGACAACAGTAACTAGAGAAGGCAAGACTCAATCTGGCTCATGGATTGAGGGTATAGTCCAGCCTGGTTGGCAGGCGTGCAGGCGTGCAGGCGTGAAAGCGTGCAGGCGTGGAGGTGCACAGGCAGGAACATAAGGATGCTAGGTCATGACACGTTCACAGTCAGGAAGCAGAGAGAGACAAATGGTGGTGCTCGGCTCAGTTTCTCAAGTTTTATTTTCAACTCATCCTGGGACCCCAGCCCACATTCAAGGTAGGTCTTTCTTCCTTAGCCTATCCTCTTAAACCACCTAGCTCTGTAGGAACAATTTCACAGGTACTCCTAGAGGCTTGTTTCTAGGTTACTCTAAATCCAGTCAAGTTGCTGGGGAACACTGACCAATATGCGTGCCCAAGGTTACAATGGCTTGAAAATGACAGTGAAGATTCTGCTTCTGGGGTTCATCTCTTAACTACCAATCTAAATTACCTGGCAAAGTCAGTGTTTCCTGGGTGTGGCTCTGTGGCTTCTATGGGTTTTTTTAGACCCAAATGAACCAGACACATGCTGGACCTGCGTGTAGGTCACTGCTACATTCCCACTACCCTGCCCATTTTTCAGTAGGAACTGGTTCTTTGTGTCAGCCTTTCCTATGACTCTACTCCTGTAGAGAAGAGATTAGTGTCCTACCTGAAAGAGTACAGTCAGGTAGATGACATCAGTGAAACTAGATGCTACGCACCGCCCCCCCCCCAACCACGGGAATCAAAAACCTAGGAAAATCACCCAAGTGCTGAGAACGAGGCAGTCTGCCTCCAGAACCCGAGTGTTCTCCTGGCCTAGAGAGGAGAGTGGTCTGTGCTACACCTATGTGACCAACTGTTGCTTCTGGGGCCTGCTGTAAAAGTGCTTCATTCATTGTCAACCCTTGGCAGAAATTGTGGAGTACGTAGGAAAAGAGGACCTGCAATGGCCACTCAAGCTTTGTTTGCCCAGCAAGAAAGTCGTCAGTCTAGCTCTCCAGCCACACCAGGATCTATTCACAGCGATGGAGACTTTCTACCCTGCTGGTTCTTCATAGTCTCTGCTACTTCCCACAAAGGTCTTCCTTGTATTCTAGGCATGTGCAGAAAAACACCAGGCATTTCTTTCTTAAGGCCCATGGATAGAAAGATTGCCACAGGTAATGGCATAGTCTAGGAGAGCCTTTGTCGATGACATCTCTAGACAAAAGAACATACTGGAACATTGTCTTAGTTAGGGTTTTACTGCTGTGAACAGACACCATGACCAAGGCAAGTCTTATAAGGACAACATTTAATTGGGGCTGACTTACAGGTTCAGAGGTTCAGTCCATTATCATCAAGGTCAGAGCATCCAGGCTAGCATTGTGCAGGAGGAGCTGAGAATTCTACATCTTCATCTGAAGGCTGCTAGCAGAATACTGACTTCCAGGCAGCTAGGGTGAGGGTCTATAGCCCACACCCACAGTGACACACCTACGCCAACAAGGCTACACCT
This sequence comes from Arvicanthis niloticus, assembly GCF_011762505.2. Lineage (NCBI taxonomy): Eukaryota > Metazoa > Chordata > Mammalia > Rodentia > Muridae > Arvicanthis > Arvicanthis niloticus. The sequence goes on along the minus strand of NC_047664.1, from coordinate 56,085,905 downwards.
ACTCCAACAGGGCCATACTTTCTAATAGTGCCAAGCATATACAAACCATCACAAACATCTTCCAGATCTTTTGTCTCCCTCTCTAGAGTGTCATCTGGAGATTTTACTGACTTGGCCGTGGATACCTGTTTCTCTTCTTCATTATCAAGAGTCTGTTCTGTGATGTGACTCCAATACCCAGAGCCTTAGGGAATTCCTAATCTCATTTTTTTTTTTTTTTTTTTTTTTTTTTTTTTTGCCTGTGTAAGATCCACCATTGAATAAAGCCACTGGAGTAAGCCTTCCTTTTGACCACCCCCCCTCCCTTTCTCAAATCTATATTCTGGAAGCAAGGACAATACCTATAATCTCAACAACATGGAATGTGCTTTTTCCTCAGCCTGGAAAGTAAAAACAAAAGTGGGGTGTCCAGGGCATGGGGTGAGGGTGGGGCGTAGAAACAGAAACCAACAGAAGAGGAAAACACTGAAGAGCAGGCTTTATGACCCAGGGGAGTCCTCATCTGCAACCTCCCACCCAAGCAGGCTCAGTTTTCTTGCCTCTAGCTGTTACTGGCAGCTTGTCTAGCACCTGTCCCCGGGCTGCTGCTGCAGATTCACAGAGCTTTCCCCGGTCTACCATCTTAATGCTAGCGGTACAGAGTTGGAAAGACTCTTAAGTCTCCTACAGTTCCAAACTGGCAGGGCAGGGGATGAACCCAGGGCTTCCTGCCTATTCCAGTCTTCTACACTGAACCCAACCCCAGCCACCCAGACAGCTCTCTGGCCATTTCATTCTCCTGTGTGTGTGTGTGTGTGTGTGTGTGTGTGTGTGTGTGTGTGTGTGTGTGTAGGGGGCATTTGTCCTGTCATCCCAGCAATAGCCACGTGAACATTCACTCAGAACAAACAGGTAAAGCATGTAACTAAGCTCTCCTACATGCGCATGTGTGCGCGCGCGCACACACACACACACACACACACACACACACACACACACACACACAGAGAGAGAGAGAGCTGTCTAGCTCAAGAAAGACAGACAAGGCTCAGCAAGCCTTCCTATCCCCAGACAGCCCATCCCTAGGTGCCTATAGTTAGCTTCTCACAGCTCAGGAATCCAAGAGCTGGGTGTAGGATCAGGCAGTTATGGAGCAGAGACCTTTCTTTCCCAGGTGGGCAAGCCCACCCTCCCCCACCCAGGAGGTTCCTTGGGGTCTGGTTTGCCCTGTGTCTTGGCTTTTAAGACTTGGCATAAGCTGTCATCCTGGTTCTCTGCTTAGCGGTAAAGATCAACCTGTTCGCCTGCAGGCCTTGCTTTCCCTACTCACAGGTTCAAATCCCAGATGAAAGACCCCAAGAAACATACAAAGGTGTTGTTGGTCATTGTCTAGGGACTTGCAGAATTCGTTCTCCAGGATGAACAAAGAATTGAACATCTGAGAAAGACAGAAGACCAAGCCTGGGAAAGAAAGTAAAACCCTTTTCCCTTTGGGGGAATGGGCAAGCCCTTAGGTTGGAAGTGGAATGGACTCCGTGGTGGTTATTTTATAGGGCCCTTGAGTCTCTCTTTTCTCCACTCATTCTGTTTAAATACCCAACCCCCTTTATCCTGGCAGTGTTATCCAGGATAAGAAGCCCATCCCAGGGAGCCCATTCTCACTTCCCTTATCCACCTATGACCTTCTAACACTCATTCCGATGTCTTCCATGGTGATGTTCTGGTGAGGTTAATTTACAGATCCCCTTTCCGCATAATCTTTGAGCTTCCCTGGCGGTGCCTCCTTGCAGGCTGATCCTAGAGTGTTATAGGCTGCAGGTCAGCTCCTGTGCTCCAAATAAGCTCTAAGGGAACCTCAGCTTTTCAGTTTCAGTCCATGCCACCAGGAGCCCTCACAGATACAGAAATCAACACAATTAATGCCTCCAACACGTGGCGGCATGAATGAGGGCCTTGAGGCTCCATAGCTATGCTAATGTTTGGGAAAGCAGAAGGAAGTTTGGGTCTGGGGGAAGGTATAAGTGGAGAGGAGAGAAAAAGAGAGAGAGAGAGAGAGAGAGAGAGAGAGAGAGAGAGAGAGAGAGAGAGAGAGAGACACTAAGATAGGATGTAAGTCAAATATGTAAGTATCCCTAGGGTGCATATTTTCATCTCAATCACTAAGGAAAAAATTGGCTTGGGCTCCTGGCAGGCACTTCTCCCTTCTTCCCCTGCATGTGAAGATTGAAAACTTGCAGGGAGCAGACCGCCAGTGGTGTCTTGCGCCTGGTGCAGACAGACATCAAAGTTAATCCGCTCTCTGATCTAAGCAAAATGGTGACGAGAGTTTCCTGGGACAGCAGCTCCACTAATTGTGGCACTGCAGCCCGATGGATGTATTTTTAGAACACTGTGAATCCCCAAGAAGTGCAGTTACTGGCTGTGGGGAGAGCAGGCTGGATGCTCGCGGTCTGTTACTGAGTGGTCTGTGCGGGCTCCCCTGCCCGACCTCTTGCTGCTGAGGTCTGGAGCAGGAAGAGAGGCTTTGCTTGTGAAAGGGTACTAAGATTCTCCGAGGCTATGTACCTTGCAAATATTTCCAGTTTAGATCACTCGCTCCTTGAGATTTTCCTCTTTTGTCTGCCCTTTCTGCAAAGATCTTTCCAGATATCTCCCTTGGCTTACTTCCTGGTATAGCAGTGTTTCTCAACCTCTGGGTCAGGACCCCCTTTGGGATTGTTGAATGACCCTTTCATAGGGTTCGCTTAAGACCATCAGAAAACACAGAAACATTACGATTCATTACAGTAGAAAAATTGCACCTATGAATCAGCAACATGAATACTTGTATGGTTGAGGGTCACCACAACTGTATTCAATGGTTGCAGTTTTAGGAAGGTTGAGGATCACAGGTCTATACTGTGTAACCATAACCATCCATTTAACCCTGTGTCTGTGACTTCCAGTATATGTAGGACCAAGGCTTTCTACAGAATACAGTCTTGTGTACCTGATAGAAAGCTTTCAGTTTGAGCTTTCAGCTCGCCCTTCACCACCTCTATCCCTGACATGGTTCGTGACATTATTATTCCTCTCTGGCTTCTTGGCTGGGTCTTATATATACACCATTTCTAAGTGGTATCCATCACTAAGCCGTTTCACTCCTGGGATAGCTGTATTAGTCCATTTTCTTTTACTATATCAAAAAAACCCCGAGCTGTCAACTTTATAAAGGAAAGTTTATCTAGCTTATCATTTTGGAGGTTGAGCCCAAGATTAGAAAAAAAAAAAAAAAGATTAATTTGTCTCCCGAAGAAGGCAGCAATGGCAGGAGAAAATGTGAAGGGATCACGTGATAGATCGAGAAGCCAGAACGTGGGGAGAGCCCACTTCTTGTTCTTCTCGTCCAACCTAATCTTGCAATAGTACACCACTCTCTCAAAAATGAATTCTTCCTTCCTAAATTCCTACTTGGATCATCTGCGTCTCAGAATTTGCCACTTAAAAACCAAAACCAGTTTTGTCTCCCTTTGAAGGTGATAGCCTCTATGTTCTAATTGGTCTTAGTTCCCACTCTCTGGCTCCACCTCTTAAAGGTTAGGTCACCTTCCAACATGGCAATGCAAAGGAGCTGCCCCCCTCAGAAGCCTGTGACCCCACCTTGCTATATGCAGGCACCTCTGAGGAGCAAAATAATAGTTTTCTCCTGGGTTAGATGTTCTGGGCCTGTGACCATAACTAATTGAGTCATGAAGGAAGTCTGACCCAGAACACAGCCAAAAATAAACCCAAAGTCAAAACCCCTCTTCACTTCTTTCCGTGACAATGGGCCGATAAAATTGGAGTCTGCGTCTGGGATTTCACCTGGAAAGCTGGGGTGGGGGTGGGGAGGCAGGAGCTGGACAGGTATGTGAAGAAAGATGGTAGCAGCTTGCCACAGGCTGCTGGGAGAGACAGTGGCTGTGAGTCAGCACAAGCTGGGAAACAAAAGCTGTCACAGAGTAGACGGGAGGAGATGCCTGGGAATAGCAGGCAGCGGTGAAGGGCTGAGGAGAATTAGCCCAAAGATCCGCAAATCCCTCCTGCTGAGGAGTAACAAGATACCTTAAGCCCCGGACTACTGCGGGGATTGAGTATTTGTTCACTCATTACTTATCTTGCGTACCCACCGCATGCCAGGAGCTCCCAGCATTGGACAGGTACTGTGCAGTCGTCACGGAACATGCCCTTCTTGCTGGGGAAACAACTAAAGACAGATATTTTTACCTGTATTAAAATTTTTACTTATCTTTATTTAGACATATGTAGGTGGGTCTGTGTGGGTTTATGTGCATCCTATGCACATAGGTACCTGTGGACATCAGAAGAGAGCATCAGATGCCCTGGACCTGTGGTTGTGAGTTGACTGACATGGGACATGGGTGCTAAGAACCAAAGCTAGGTCCATCTAGTCCTTGCAGTTTCATTTTAATGCTGTATGTGTGTGTGTGTGTGTGTGTATATATATATATATATATATATATATATATATATATATATATATATGATTTGTGTGTTTATGTATGTGGGTACACACATGTGATAGCATGCATGTGGAGATCAGAAGACAACTTGTGGGAGTCTGTTCTCTCCTTTTATCAGATGGGTTCTGTGAATAAAATTCAGATTGTCATTCTTGGTGGCACATATCATTACCCACTGAGCCATCTAACCATCTTCTACATACATACATACATACATACATACATACATACATACATACATATAATACATACATATGCTTTTGTTTTTCAGACAGGGTCTCTCTACATAACCTTGGATAGCCCAAAACTCACTATGTAGACCAGGCTGTCTTCAAACTCACAGAGATCCACTTGCCTCAGCCTCCAGAATGCTGAGATTAAAGGCATGCACAGCCATACCTCTTGAAAGCAGATATATTATTTATTTTTTTATTCTTTGTTTTTGTTTTTTTGTTTTTGTTTTGTTTTGTTTTTCGAGACAGGATTTCTCTGTGTAGCCCTGGCTGTCCTAGAACTCACTCTGTAGACCAGGCTGGCCTCAAACTCAGAAATCTGCCTGCCTCTGCCTCCCAAGTGCTGGGATTAAAGGCATGCGCCACCACAGCCCTGCAAAAGCAGATATTTTTAAAGGGAAATAATAGAAGCCATATGATCTAGGAAGAAGATGGAACAGGTGATGAGAATCGGATGTGGGTTAGGAGTTGACAAAGCCCTGAATGAGGAGCAGGGAGTCTTGTGGATTTCTAAGAAAGGAGTCCAGGTGGGGAGAGCACAAAGGCAGACATTGGGCTGTGACATATTTGCTCTTCTTGGGTCCCCTCTCCCCAAAGAAGATGGCAGGGATCAGAGAGGAAGTTAAGATATCTGGCAGCTGGGGCTACACATCACACTGTGGCCTTCACAGAGCATGGGAGGGGCTGCACCATATAGAGTACACGGCCTGCAACCCTGTCCTCCTGGGAGGTCCAATCTTTCTGTAGTTTCTAATCTCCCCAGAGTCCTGTCTTCCCATTCGTAAGTGCAAGTGCTGCTTCCCACAAAACCCCTTCACTCAAAAGGGCAGGAATGAGTTTTGATTCCTGACAATGAGAAGAGCTTATCCCAAAGCCACAGTGATTTGGTGTGACAGCCTTCTGGCCTTTGCTTTCTTGGACTCTCTCCACCCTCCTCTCTAGCAGCCCTCGTTTGTGCAGGTGCCTCTGGTGCTCACTCATTCTTTCCCAACCTAATGTGTGATGGCTTTCCCCTAAGAGCCTCTGTCACTGTCCTGCCAAGCCGTTCCTAAACCCTTCCTTCTGTGGTAGCTTGAAGATCACCTTTTTTCTAAAACCAACTCCCACTGTCTGTGGCTGCGTGTCTACTCCAAACTGATTGCTTAAAAACTAAAACCATTGTTATCTTTTGCCATTCGATGACTGATTGGAAATACTTTTTTAAAATTTATTTTAACATTTACTTATTTAGTGTGTGTTTGTGTGTGTGGGGTGGGGGATAAGGAGCATATGCATGGCATGGTGTCTTAGTTAGGGTTTTCCTGCTGTGAACAGACACCATGACCAAGGCAACTCTTATAAAGGACAACATTTGATTGAGGCTGGCTTATAGATTCAGAGGTTCAGTTCATTATCTTCAAGGCGGGAGCATAGTAGCATCTAGGCAGATACAGTCAGGCAGAGCTGAGAGTTCTACATCTTCATCTGAAGGCTGCTAGCAGAATACTGACTTCCAGGCAGCTAGAATGAGGGTCTTATAACCCACACTCACAGTGACACACCTACTCCAATGGGGCCATACCTTCTAATAGTGCCACTCCCTGGGCCGAGTATATATAAACTATCACACATGTCATGTGTCGCAGTGTATGTGAGGCATCAGATGACAGCTTTTTGTAGTTAGTTCTCTTCATTGTGTGGATCCTAGGAATTGAACTCAGGTCATCAGCTTTGGCAGCAAGCATCTTTACCTGTTGGGCCATCCCTCCATCCCCTGGCTGGGGACTCTTATCAACATGTAGTATGAACGAATGTTGGGATAGCCGAAGGCATCCGAGGGTTGGCTGGGTCGGACTGCCCATCAAGTTCACTCCGCAGTTGACTGGTGAAGTTCACCTGCAGTGTCAGAATGTCACTGTCAGATGGCAGCTTTCATGGTGGCGTGCTTCTGAAAGGGAGCAGCTCAGGGAATCAGGAGCTTGATGGGTTAGCATTGCAGATCATCCCCAGCCAATTCAACTGGCTACCATGAAGACCAACAGCAAGGAGCTAGGAGCAGAAGAGCTCTGAATGGAAGCAGAGACCCAGAGTTTCCAGCTCTCTTCAGCCTACCACAGCTTCCATCGCCATGATTCGCCAACTATAACATAGGTCACCTCTTAAGCAACTCTGTATTTTTGCATACTTAAGTTTAAGCCCCTGATAAGATAGTAGAGCATGTGCAACCCATGCTTATCATGCAATAGTTACAGGAGGTGTGCTGCTTAGTTAGGCTTTTGTTTTTTTCCAACTTGACATAAACTAGAGACATCTGGGAAGAGGGATCGAGGAACTGGCAAATGCCTCTATAAAGTCAGCCTCTAGTCTGTGTGGGCATTTTCTTGATCAGTGATTGATACAGGAGGACCCAGCCTCGTGTGAGTGGTGCCACCCCAGGGCAGGTAGGTGCTTCTGGGTTATATAAGGAAGTAAAGTGAGGAACCCATAGGGGAGCAAGCCAGGAAACAGTGCCCCTCCATGGCGTCTGCTTCAGTTCCTGGCCCCAAGTTTCTTCCTTGAGTTGCTGCTCTGACTTCCATTCGTGATGGACTGTAAGCTGTAAGATAAAATAATAAGCTGTTCTCTCCCCTGGTTGCATTTGGTCATGGTGTTTACCACATCATCAGAAAGCACACTAGGACAGTAGCAACAAACCATAGTGAGGTTGTTCTACAATGCACATCATAACATCTGTTACAGAGAATCGCTACCCCGACAGGATTCACATCCCCATTATGCAGAAAAGGAAAGAGAGGCACAGAGAGATTAAGCCTTGCCCATTATTATTTAGTAAGTGCATGTGCTCTTACTCCGTCTCTCCTCTGCTGCAATACCACAGTCTTGGCACAGACCATGGACAGAGCAGGTTGAACAATGGATGTTCATCTTCAGAGTTCCAGAGGCTGAAAAGTCCAAGATCAGAGGGAGGCAGAGCCCAGATATGGTGAGGGCTGCATTCCCCGAATGCTGACTTCTTCTCATATCCTCATATGAGAGAAGTGGGGTGAAGAAGTCTAGTCTCTCTCTCTCTCTCTCTCTCTCTCTCTCTCTCTCTCTCTCTCTCTCTGTGTGTGTGTGTGTGTGTGTGTGTGTACTTGTGGTATGTTTTAAAGGTACTGCCAATTGTAAGGGCTCTACCCTCCTCAGGACCACATACTAGAGATTAGGTGTCCTGGTTGGCTTTCTATACTGTGACAACCATCATGACCCAAAGCAGTTTGGAGAAGAAAAGGTTCTTTCAACTCTGAGCACAGCCCATCAGGAAGGAAGGCAGAGCTAGAGGTCAGGGCAGGAGTTTGGAGGTAGAGACTGAAGCAGAGACCATGGGAGGACAACGCTTACTGACTTGATCTCTATGGCTTGCTCAATTTACTCTTTTTATACAACTCAAGATCACCTGCCCAGGGGTGACACTGTCCATGGTGCGCAGGGCTCTCCCACATCCACATTAACTGTGAAAATGCTCCCATTGACTGGCCTGTAAGGCAGTCGAATGGGAGCATTTCCTCAATTTGAGGTTCCCTCCTCCAGATGACCCTGGCTTGTATGAAGTTGACAAAAACCCAAACCAGCACATGAGGACTTCAATATAAACTAAGATGAGGGTGGTACAGGGACATTGCAGGCAATGAGGCAAAGTCACACTGTTCTGGTTTGCTGAAATGTCCCTGGGAAGGGCAGGAAGAGAGAAAGCAGTACTGAAGGCCAGTGGTGTTAGGGAACCACCACCAACTGCTCTGAGAGTAGGGACAGTCACCACAGTTCCAGCCCTGAGGCCCTTAGCAGCCTGCTAAACAGAGAGCTGCATAAGTAGGGCCTCAGCAGGGAGCAGGAGTATTATTGGATCCGAGGGACTGATGTAAAAGTTTCCTCCCAAATTCCAATTTCCTATCTGCCAAGATAAGTGATGGAGGCTCAGGGTTCAGCAGCACACCCGCTCGGGCCAGTGCCCCTCTACTCAAGAGTTTCTGGATCACTTCCCCCCTAGCTGGAGTGTGGATTTCCTTGATGCTAGGAACCAAGGCCATATTCCTGCTCAGTGAGAGCCTAGTTGGAAAAGATTCCATTTTTATCCTGGAGCATCAATCTGTGTTCAGCAGGCTGCTCTCTACAGAGAAGCAGACATGAAGTGGACACTTCATATTCAAGGAGAAGACAGATCCGATTCCAGCATGTTCTACATTGACTAACCTTTTACATCTCTGTCCTTTATGCACATAACTACATGGTTGCCTGAAAGCCTGAAAAACAAAAAAGAAAAGAAAAGAGGCTTCTACTATGCTATGTTAATGGCTACAGTTGACAAAAAGAAGACACAGAGACTGTTTCCCGTGTCTCCAGCAACCTCCACAGTCTTAGGACCATCTCCGACCTTACTGCATCCATAGCGTCCTTGAAGGATATCTGTGAAAGGTAGTTAGTTCCATGCTTGGATGTTAATGGGCAAGCGAGCAAGCGTGTCTTTGACATTTCAAGGACACAGTTATGCAGCCCCTGTGCACCCTGGACATTAGCAAAGTGTTTTTCCTGCTCAGCCAACTTTTCTTAACCCTTTATGGTCAATTATTGCTTGTGCCAAGTCCACTCCTCAGCCTTAGGGAGGCAAAAATCGTACATTGGCTTTTTCAAAACACGACCTTAACTCGGGAATTCAGAAACTTGAGAACTCTGCCAAGTGCTATCTAAACCTATGCTAAAAATGTCATTTACCCATGTATTTAAGGTTTATTAGAACTGTCACAGGGGGCATCACAAACACTGCCATCCCTTGTGGACTGTCAGTCACACCGGATATTTCTGTCTCTGTCCCATCTCTACCCTATAGCCTGTCTCCACATTGCTACCAGGCTACACTTTTAGATACCGAAGTCAGAGAGCTGGGGAAGGTGGCCCACTCTATACAGTGCTTGTCACTAAAGCACAGGGACCCAAGATTGAGCCCTAGAACTTATATTTTAAAGAAAAAAAGATACTGGTACCCATTTGTAATCCCAGCACTGGAGTGGTGGAGTCTAGTGGATTTTTTTAGAGTGCTATGCTAGCCAGCCTAGCCTCTAAGTCAGTGAGAGATCTAGTCTTTAAAAAAAAAAAAAATGAGGTAGACAACTCCCGAGGAATGACACCCAAGGTTGTCCTCTGATCTACATATGCATGTGCATGCACACACACATTCACACACTTACACACTCACACACACACTCTCACACATACAGAGAGAGAGAAAGAGAGAGAGAGAGAGAGAGAGAGAGAGAGAGAGAGAGAGAGAGAGAGAGAGAGAGCTTGAGATCAGACTTACGATCTTTTATTCAAATGTCCTAGAGACTACCTAATCATTCTGGGTCATATCCTGATATCTTATTTCCAAGAAGCTTCTAGATGGTCTGTCACTGTCTACATCTCCACATCAATAAAGACCCAGCCAGCCTCAGGACCTTTACATTGCATCTCCTTTGTCTGAAAGGTTTATTCTGTTGGGTTTACTTGTGATCTGTTCACGTGACGTTTGTGCTCTGGCTTCAGTACCCACACCAGAACTTGTATGAAATTTAAGTCCTGTTGGGAAACATTGGGTAAGTGGAAAATGAATTTGACTGTGGCTTTTGAAGGTGGGAATTCTGGGAAATAAGTAAGGTTCATTAAGGAGATCAAGGTGGGTGGGGCTCTAAGGTGGTGGCTTTTCTAAGAAAAAGAGGCAAAGACCTGGGCAGGGACTTTTGCCTTGCCATGTGGTACGCTGAGACCCCACACCTGCAGCCAGGGTGTCCCTCGCCAGCCAAGGTCACATTTCTCAGCCTCCAGAATGAAGATCCAAATATATCTTCGACCTTTAAAAGTTATTCCCTCTGTGGTATTGTTATGATAACAGAAAATGGACTAGGACACCTACATCAGGACCTGTCTCCACCACAGGTCTGACTATGTCCTCATCTCTTTCCAGTCTTCATTGTCCTGCTTGCTTCCCCCCCCCCCATCACCCCTAAAGTACCCATGGAACATTTATTGTTCCCCCATTCTGGAAGGCAAGCGAATGGGTCTGTCCTCCTGCTGTGTGTCTACAGCACCTTACAGAGCACATGGCACATAGTAGGTGCTCAGTGACTACTCAGTGAATGAATGTACGTTCCCATTTCCTATGTTAGTCACACATTCAAGATATGTGACTGCAGGGCTAAGACACCTGCAGACTTAACCTCCCTTGGGACAAGAGGAAAAGCCTGTTTCTTGTTAATTATTTCATTACCTTGGGGTCTTGGGAAAGTTCACAATCTTTCTTATTCCAGTTGTCATGATGACATGCTCAGGCCTAATCACAGGATTCCTGATGTCTGTGACTCCTATAAGATTAGCATGGGAACAAGGCATCTGCAGGCTGTTTCCCTTGGCATCTTCTGAGATTTTAATTAACACGTTCCCCCCCCCCCCACCTCCCCATTCACCAACAGGATTTTGATTAACTTGTAAGTGAGACTTTCGTCACTTTGAGGAACTTGGGATGTGTGTGTGCTGAAGGGTGGTTACAAGGCTGTCCTCAGTTGCTGAGGAAGAATGGGCTAGGTACCAGCTGCCTCTTCTGTATCCATATCCACCCACACCCTGTGTGCAAGGGCTGGGCATGGCCCAGGGTCATGGTTACTGACTACAGAGGATAATTGGGCTTGCTGGGACCTGGATACTTACCAGATGTTCCCTTCTGCTTGCATCAGCTTGGGGGGGGGGCAGGGAGACCCCCCTACTGCCTAGTGCATGAGGCTGGCACTGTGTGACTTAGATACCTTCTCCTTGGCATCTGGGCTTCTGTCCAGGCTCCTCTGGTGTTTCTGATGATGACAAAGGAAGGCCTCAATAGAGTTCATCCACTCACTGACTTGGCAGGGAGGGCTTCTCAGCAGGAGTGCTAAGGCTCTGAGCTAAGGACTGTCTAGGCCAGGACCATGGGGGAGCCCCCTCTTCTCATCTCTACCACCTCTAAGATGTTAGGGCCAAGCCCGATCTGTTAACATACTTTCTGTGGCCTTGTTTCATTTACTGTTTTTAGTTTTTTTTTATTATTATTATTATAAAACCTTGAGTATAGAACGTGTGTATAGATATGTGTACGTCTGTGTGAATGCAGAGACATGTTTACCACGGTGGGAGTGTGGAGGTAAGAGGCAATTTCAACCATCAGTCCTTGTCTTCCATCGTATTTGAAACAGGGTGTGTTCTTGTGATGCTTGCCAGTTTCACTAGCCCAATGGGCTTTGGGAAATTCTCTCACCTCAGCTTTCCATCTCACCACAGGAGCTCTGGGATCAAAGAAGCACTACCACAACCATCTTGAATGAGCTCTGGGGATCCGAACTCAGGTCCTCATGCCTGCACCATAAGCAGGCACTTTATCCAGTGAGCCATCTTGCCTGCCCAACATTCTCTGTTTTTATGCTTCTTTGCAGTAAGACAGAACTGGGTTTGAATCTTAACCATTCACCCCATTGTACTTCCCAGGGTTAATCTGTACAATGAGGTAGCTCATAACCCAGCTCAGGGACACGGACTGCACACACTTCTCAGAACAGTCAGTGCCAGGTATTTCCATATCCATCAGGCAATTTGAGTTCACGTCTATTTGTGGTGCTTCGTGAGAGTTCTTCTGAGGCTGATTTTTTCCATCTACACAATGGGCATAATACCCCTCTTGGTTGTGTGAGAATGAAATGGGAGTACCAGATACTTGTCAGTCATTGTACAAATGACAGCTAATTTAATCAATGAGCCATTCACGGCTGTCCCTGGCAACGAAGCCGAGTTTCTAAAAAGAAAACAAAAGTAAACATCAGACACCTCCCTCCCCCAAAACCTGAACTTCTGCCCGTGAAATATAGAAATATTGACTAAGAAGAGGTCTATGCAAGCAGTCTTAGAATTCTTTTTTTTTTTTTTTTTAAAGAAAAGAAGCAAATAGCATTAAAATGATTATTGCATGAATGACCGGACTATTGTCCCTCAGGGGAAAATATTTCCCAGTTTGCTTAGAGTAGCAAAAAGAGGGGAGAGGAGATTTGATCGTTATTTCAAAGCTGTCTCCCCAAGGGAAATTAAACATGAGTTAGGGACCTTTTTCATAGCATAAAACTACCAAGTAGAAAACCACTACAAGGCACCTCTGAGTGGGTGCAGGCAAGGTCCTCCTCAGAGCAGAAGCCCCTGAATACATACTCCAACATTGAGGTCCCCCTTCCCCCACCTTACCCATACCTGGGGGGACTTTGGGATTGCCACAGAGGCTTCTTCACATGGTCACTTTCCAGTCTCTCTTGCAAGGTCATCTTAGTGATACACTGACACTCAAGTAGATACCCACCCAGTCAGTCAGTATACTGATACTCAACCCCCATCACTCCTGTCTACCCTCAGCAGTGTTGAAGCAGCTGGAAGGACCACTGAGACAGCCAAGAAGTCCTCTATCGAAGCAACACTGCTTGCAAGCCTTGCCCGTCTGCTTCTACTCTTTTCTTTCTGTTTTCAAAATTACACTGCGTGCTGGTCCAGAAACAGGACTGGTTTTAGGCTAATTTGTTTTCTGGCCTATGAATAGGTTCAAGGATGTTTTTCTTTGTTTGTATGTGACAGGGTCTCAAGTAGCCCAGACTGCCCTTGAACTCATGATGTAGCCAAGAATGACTTCGAACTCCTGATTCTTCTGCCTCCATCTCCAGGGTTGCTGGGACCACAGCCTGAATTAATTGCTGATTTGCCTAGGGTTGTACTCAGCTACAGCTCGGATCTCCTGCATCACATTTTAAGCAACAGCCCACCTTCCTTTTAGTTTCCCAATTGCTTTTAGTGACCCTGGAACTCCCCACATAAAGTGAAGTCATTTGTGGGCATGTTCGGAGAGCAAAATATCAACTCATTAAAAAATGGTGGCAACTCCAGTAGCTAACGCTGGGGGCAAACTCAAACTCTCCATACTCTCAAAGGAGAGGGTGATGTCAGTCATAATTATCTCCAAAGAGGGTGGCCATCTGGTGGTTTGGGTACTTATACTAACTTCTTTCAGAGTACTTGCCTCTGGCCTGCTGTTTGGCTTGAATGAAAACAGAGTTTTAATCTGTATTCCTAAGGCCTGTTTTTTGTTTAGTAGGCTTGGTAATAAAGAAGCTAGAGTCAGGGGTGTCTATGAATCATGGCTGGCGTTCTCATCCTGTGGAGACTGGGCAGCCCTCTTTAAGCTACAGGCCTCATTTATAACATGAGTTGGTAGAATGCGTCCCTGGGGTTATGTGCCTCAGTATTTGTGAGGGTTGATGTTGATTGTTTACCTGACAGGATCTAAAATCACCTGGGAGACAAGCCTCTGGTAATATATATGAGGGAGTTCTTAGATTACCTTATCATTGAGGCCAGGGCAGTGTCATCCCTTAACCTGGGTGCCTGGACAGCAGTAAACAGGAGAAAGTCGTCTGTGAACCAGTTTTCATGTCTCTCTGCCTCCTGACTGTAGGTACAGTGTGGCCAGCCACCTCAAAATCCTGCTGTGCCTTCTCTACCATCGATGGACTGTACCCTCAAACTGTGAGACAAAGCAAACCTGTCCTTCCTTCCTTCCTTCCTTCCTTCCTTCCTTCCTTCCTTCCTTCCTTCCTTCCTTCCTCCCTCCTTCCCTCCCTCCTTTCCTTCCTTCCTTCCTTTTTCTCCCTCCCTCCTTCCCCCTTTCCCTCCCTCTCTCGCACCTTCTCTCCCTCCCTCCTTTCTTCCTTCACTAAATTGCTTTTGACAGAGAGTTTGGGAATGCTTCTCACTGGGCAGCAATGGGAAGAGTAGCAAGGACAGCCCTGGATGAAAAGCCATGGGCTGGTGAGTTGGCTTAGCCTATAAAGGTTCTGGTCACAAAGCTGAAGAACCTGAGTTCAATCTTAAAAACCTATAGAGAGAACTGCCTTCCACAAATTGTCTATGCACTATGGATTGGAACACACACACACACACACACACACACACACACACACACACACACACAGTATAAAATAAAGCCACAATTATAAACTGTCAGGTAGTAGAACCAGGACAGCTCCAGGTCTGCTTGGCTCTGGAGCCTGTACCACTGTCCTCTTGGAAACTCAGTGCAACATGTATGGTATTGCCTTCCCATCTGTCTACCACAAGGAGAGTTACATAGCCAACAGCCACAGGCTGGCTACGACATAGCTTGACCAATCCTTTCTGCAGGTTCCTTGGCTAAAGTCTCTACCTCTGACTCGTAGTCAACCGCTCCATACTCTCACCCTGGTAGGGACCCAGAAAAGTAGGAATCACTCTTGCTTTCTGAGGAAAAAAATTCTTTCAGACCCATTTCCTAGGGCTTCTTAAAGGATAGAACCATGGGTTCAAGGAAGAAGGCCCCTTTTCTCAGGCCCCATCCCCCTCCCTGTAAGCAGGGCCTGGAAGCAAGACTCTCAGCTCTCTGCTTTCTGCTAGGGCAACTATAAATGTAAAGTGTCTTCAACTGGACTGCATAGTTAAATCTAGTATCCCAAAATTCTAGTGGTGAAAAGTCCTAAGTTAAGGTGTTGGCCAGTCCACACTGCTAACATGCCCTTCTGATGATGTTTCCTGGGATCCCTTAGCTATCCTTGGTGTATAGATGCATTGCTCTAAGTACATGGTTGTCTTCCCCGTGTCTTCGCATGTGTTTCCCCTGCACATGTCTATCTCTTGGCTCAGATTTTCCTTTGTTATACGGACACCAACAATAATGAATTGGAACCCACTCTGATGATTTTGTCATCAGTTATTTTCCTCTGTAAAAAGCCTATCCCCAAGTAAGGTGCTTTCTATAATACTCTGGACCTAGGTCTGCAGGCTGTCCTTTAGGGGACACAAATCAACTCAGCACTTCCTGTGGTTAATTTTACAGGTCAACTTCGCTAAGCTTCACTGCGTGGAAATTAGGTCACATATTATTCTAGGCATTTCTGTGAAACCTTTTCTTTTCTTTCTCTCTCTCTCTCTTTCTTTGTTGATTGTTTAGATTTTTGAGACAGGGTCTAAGGTAGCTCAGGGATATCTTAAACTTTCTATGTTGCTGAGAATGTCCTTAAATGTCTGATCTTTCTTTCTCCACCTCCTGGGTGCCAGGATTATAGGTATATGCCACCAGGGGATTTTATGCAATCTATAGGATTGAACCCAGAACTTTGCACATGCTAGGTAAGGTCTCTGCCACCTGAGTTACACTCATAACCCCTCTGAGCTATTTCTTAGATAAGATTAACATGTAAGTTAATAGTCATTGGGGAAAATGGGCGACCCTCAATAACATGGGTGGGCCTCATCCAAATAGACAAAAGTCTTAATGGAAAAAGGAAGACCTCCCAAGAAGAAAAGATTCTGCACACAGACTACCTTTGAACTCAAAATAGAACACTTGCTTGTATCTCCATCCTTCTGGTCTGCCTTGAAGAGTGTCTATGCTACAGGCTCCATACCCAGATTTGACCAACTGTAGATCAAAAATGTTCAGGAGACAGTGGTGCTCAAGGAACATATAGATTTTTGTCCTTGTCATTATCCCTTGAATATTACATCATAACAACCCTTTGCATAGCCTTTACCTTGTACTAAGTATTGTAGGTAATCTAGAGGTGACTCAAGGAACACAGCAGGATGTGTGTGGGTTCTATGCAAAGCTATGTCACCTGATATAAAGGACTTCAGCTTTTGCATATTTTGACACCCTCAGTGGGTCCTGAACCAGTCCTCTCTGGGTACCAGCTTCTGTTGGTTTTGTTTCTCTGGAGATCGCTAACCGTGTCCAATAGTCCCTGTCCCAGCAGCCTCCCAGAAGGCTTCAGGGCCTTGGCAATGGTGCTGCAGCTGGGTAGAGTGGGCACAGTTTATCTGGACAGAGGAGGGCATCTGGGGATGCCTTCCATCTCCACACATGCTGTCATCCTGCTGCCAGCCAATTACTGAACAAGCATTTTGGGATCTTTATTATTCCTTTTGGCAAAGGAAAGTTAAACAGTCCAGTCTCAGTGTGAACCACTGTGAGAGGTGACGGGGAGGAAACAAGAAGAAACACCTTAGCTTCACAAGTTAACGCCATCCCAGAGGCTGTTGTTAGAGGGGTTAGAACAGAGTCACTTTTCTTTCTTTTTTTTTTTTTTTATTGGATAGTTTATTTACATTTCAGATGTAATCCTTTTCCCCATTTCCCCCCTACCCAGAAGCCCCCATCCCATCCCCCTCCTCCTGCTTCTATGAGGATGTACCCCCACCCACCCTCTCACCTCTCCACCTACGATTTCCCCACACTGGAGTGTCCAGCCTTCACTGGACCAAGGGCCTCCTCACCCACCTATGCCTGACACTGTCATCCTCCCCTACATGTACAGCTGGTGCCATGGGTCCCTCCCTATGTGCTCGAAGGCTAGTGGTTTAGACCCTGGGAGCTCTGGTTGGTTGGTATTACAGAGTCACTTTTCTAAAGTCCTGTGTCAAATATAAAGTATCTGTCATTGTTCTTCATCCACCCACTGTTGTGTAACAAATGGCTCCAACTTGAGTCCTTCAAAATCGTAGCAATTTGATTTGTCCGAGATTCTTAGGTCAGCGTCTTGCACTGGGCTCAACAGGGTGGCTTTTCTGCTTGGTTGCTTCTGGGGTCCCTTGGGCAGCAGCTGTCATCTGGCAGTGTGACAGGACCTAGATAGTCCAATGCAAACGGGTATCAAGGAGTGACTGCATACACTTCATTGGTCTTGTGCTCCTCACAGGATATAATTAGCAGTTGTTACTGGCTGTTAGCTGTTCTCTGTGGACAAGAGCTCTGATCATCAAGATGGCTAGCCTGGGCTTTCTTACCTAATGTGGCTTTGTGTTCTAAGACAGCAGGACTGGAAGCTGCAAGGGTTTCTTAAGGCCTAAGCTCAGAAGTTGCCAAAATATCACAACCATAATTATTCTTTTGATAAGTGTTTTTCTCAATTCTTTCAGGGAGGAATCAGTAGATCACACCACTTTAGTGGTAGATAACATAATCGCATTGTAGAGACAGCCAGACACTGATGTGAGGCTTTATTACAGCCAATCTTGCAAACAACATGCCCTTCCACTATGCAGATTAAAGTAGTGACTGGAGTAGGAGAGTTATGTCTGGATTTATCAGTCATGGTGACAAATGCAGTACTGATCAGATCCAAAGATCAGAGGGGGTCTTGGATGTGTGAGGGCATCGCTGTGGGTTACACATGTGATTGAGAATCTGGTAGAGGAGCCTTCTGGATGCTGCCCGATTCACAGACTAGCCTATAAACTTTTTTCCTGTGAAATTAGAATGTACCTCGTTCCTGTTCAGCATAGTTGGAGGCATCTGGTAGGCCTCGCTAACTTATGTTCCTAGATTTTTCTTGGCAGGAATTAATTTTTTTTCTCTGAAGAATTCTTTTCCTCTCCAAGGCTGTTGTTGGGTTAATGCTGAAGACCTGCAATTCATAAATTCTTCCTCTTGCTTTATTGTTTCAAAATGAGACTTTTAATAGATTCCAAGGTCTTAATAAGAGGGCTGCCTAGACACATAATGCAGTTACTGTACACAAGGTTGACAGGTAGTGATTTATTATTATCCCAGCCTCTGATAAGAGTCATACCAGACACAGTGGGTGTCTAATAAATATTAGTGATAACAACATGGCAATGGAGAGAAATTCTGTCTCCGGTGTCTCAATCAGCCATTAATAATGCACTCTATTAACTCTGTGTCTATTTCCTGTCAATGTTATCAATTATCTGTAAAAAGGAGCTAGATTCAAATGCCGTTATTACTGTTAGTCTAAATGTCCTAATTCATTCTGCCACCTCGTTTTGCTTAACAGAGCACGTCA
Source organism: Arvicanthis niloticus (assembly GCF_011762505.2). Lineage (NCBI taxonomy): Eukaryota > Metazoa > Chordata > Mammalia > Rodentia > Muridae > Arvicanthis > Arvicanthis niloticus. Next base: position 56,067,308 of record NC_047664.1, on the reverse strand, counting down.
CAATATTTTTCTGTCCCTGCAGTGAAAGACTGCCGTTAGTTGATCTAGCTAACAAGGGATAATTATTAGCTTCCTTGAGAATGTTACCCCATATGCATTCCTAAGCATTCAGGAGGATTAATATTTCTATGAATTTCAGACAAGGCAAGGTAGCAGCAATGCCAGATAGAGCTGTTTTCATATTTGTTCCTTCTCATTTGCATACCTATCACTGGTGATGTGTTAATAGTGCTTGCTTGCATCTCTGTCTGTGGTCACGCCAGGAATGAATAATACCTATCTAGTAGCTGAGGTACTCCATTCAGAAGTGAAACCTAGGCAAGTCAGGGTCATGGTGAGTCACATCAGGTGGTTCAGGCAATTACCAAGTTTGAATTCTCTAGAGCTCCTTTCCAGAGGGTGATGCTTTTCTGAATGGTGCACGGGGAAGAGGCAGATTGGAAGCAGGGTTCACTGATGGTCAAGACTGCTTTTTTTGGATGATCAGAGCTAGCCTGGTGCTCGGCATTTGTGTGTGTGTGTGTGTTTATTTGGGTTTTGTTGTTATTGGGAACATGCAGCAGGGAGGTAGGGTGGTTTAAAATTCAGTGGAAGTTTGCTCTGCTGGGAAGGTGTTGATTACAAGGCTCAGGGTCTCAAAGAAATGAAAACCTGAACCCCAGGGTCCATCTGTATATCGATCATGCTAGACACTCAGCCACCTGCACATATGTCTGTGGCATGACAGTTCATTATTTTAATATCTTCCCAATGAATCTTTCTATTTAGGACAAGCCATAAGAAGGCAGATACTGATATAAGATTAACCTGGATTGCAATTTGGTTGTTACTATTCAACATTTATGAAGTATCTGGTTCAGTGATTCTTTTGATTCAGTCTCATCAATCAACAGATAATTATCAATCACTTGTTGGCACAACAGGTCTCCTATGCACTAGGTGATGACAGATGAAAACAGTACCAGGACGTGTGCAGGCCAGTGTGGAGTTTGTAATGGGATCTGGTCTGCAGGGAGGGTCCAGAGTAGAGGGTGTTGGGCGGCAGGCCTCTGGAGGAAGTGACCTTCCAAGTGTGACAGCAGATGTTCTGAGAGGTGGAGTGGGTGGCAACAGTGCCCAGAGGATTAAGACCCAGGCCTTCCAGTTTGGACAATGGGTTACATTGTAGGCTTTAAGAAAGGCAGTGATAAGATCAGGCTCTGGTTTCAAAAGCCTGTTCTGCATGCAAGGGGTAGTGAAGCGCCTCCAAGAGGGTTGCCAAAACACCGGCTAGGAATAGGCCTATTGGCACTTTTAGTGAGGATTGTGCTCACAGGTAAAGTCCATGTGACGTAATGTGGTCTAGCTTCCTCCTGATCCTGTGGTAACTCAGGAGTACAGATGTAAGAATGTAAGCAATGATTCCACTCCTGTAGACCCTTCTATCTGGTGGACAGAGGTTGTCCCCAAAGGGGAAAAACAAGTTTGGGCATTGGTGGCTAAGTGAGTGCAAGGTGCCACTTGGAGAAGGGAGCATGTTTGATCTAACAAAGAGTGACAGTCTCTCTCTCTCTCTCTCTCTCTCTCTCTCTCTCTCTCTCTCTCTGTGTGTGTGTGTGTGTGTGGTGTGTGTGTGGTGTGTGTGAGAGAGAGAGAGAGAGAGAGAGAGAGAGAAGAGCAGGTTGGGAGGCACTTGATGTCCTCTGCTTTCAAGGGAAAGGGAGACCCAATCAGTCCTGTAATGGAAAGCACATTATGCTTTCTAGAGATTGCTGTGGAGTCAGAGGCTGGAGCTCGGGGACATTACCAGCAGCTAGGCTAAGGGCAAGACCTCCAAGGTGCCTCCATTTACAGTGGAGGAGGAGAGAGGCCCATGATGGAGAATTAATCTGTATCAGAGGGAGATTTGAGTCACACACAGGTATGCGACGGCAAGGAAGGCAGGGCCAAGGCTATGCCAGCATTCTAAAAATAAAGAATTCCCTCCCGTTTCCTTCCGAGGCACTCAGGGTAATTTGCAAACATTTGCAGGCAGGTTTTCACGGTGCTGAACTGCAGGCAAAGCTCTCACTGACTTCAGTGAAACTCCCCAGGGACACACAGCAAGGTGAGGCCTTGGTTCTGGGTAATTAAGACTTATAGCACCCTTGTTAGTGCAGAAATCCCACAGCACATCATTGAAATGCAAGTGACTTCGGAGCCCTGGGCCCCTACAAAGCCCTGGGCCATTAGAAGCCCACTCGAGCTGTCATTAATTCCACCATCCCTCACTTTCGGAAATCAGAGAATGACATCACTTTGATTAAGAGGGACAATCATGTTTCAATCAGTCGAGTCAACTCGCCTCGCAGTGCCGCGCTGGTGGTGGGGTTGGTGCTTCACAGGCAGCAGGAGCAGAAAGAGGTCAGCGCTAATGCTCCTGCTGCCTTCTGAGCAGGAAGCTTTCTCCCAGACCCTCTGCTGCATGCTGATATTACCGGTCTCCCCTTCCTCCTCTCCTTCCTGTCCATTGCTCTAAGAAGCAGGTGTCCATGGGAGGTTGGGAGCAGCCAGGAGTAAATCTCTCTAGGACATTCTGTAGTCCTCTCTTCTGATTTAGGATGGAAGAGGGCTGAGTAAATGAATGGGCAGATGTAAGGCATCAGCTAACCAACTGTGACAGCTCAGGAGGGTAGAAGAATTCTGATTCTCCAAAGGCTTTTTACAGGAACACCACCTACCAACAGGAGTTAGCCACACACCTTTGGGTCCAGGTGGCTCTTAGATCACACTGGCTGTGTGATCTAACCCAATCGCACACCCTCTCTGGAAAATGGGAATAACAATAACGACTGTCTCCTGGTGTAATTTGAAGAATAAGTAAATTAAGGAAAGGGTTTAATTTAAAACATGGCTGTTGCTTGGTCTATTTGAGCAAAGCAACAGTCATGAACAGTCATGTATAGAGTACAACCTGAGACAAGCGTTTGCCTTATCCTATCTAACCTGAGTGTGGGGATTGTGGGTACCTTCATTATACCCTGCTGTGGTTTGAGCATCCCTTCCCAAGCGTGTTGAAATGTACTTGCCATTTTAATAGTATTAAAATGCCAGACCTTTGAGAGGCATTAGGCCTTGAAGCTTGTGCTAGCACGGATAGATTTAATAGTGTGATGACAGGAATGGGTAAGTTATGAAGAGGGGACTTTGCCACCCCCTCTTTTACCATGTTGTAGTACAATAAGCAGGTGCCCACTAGTTATTGCCTCTTGACTTTGGATTTCCCAGCCTTCAGAACTGTGAGCCTAAACTACTCCTATTGTTTGCAGTTTTCTTGTCTGTAGGATTGTGTTATAGCAGCAGGAAACAGACCAAGAGATTTTCCCAACCAAGAGATGATGTTTCAGAAAAGTAAAGTAGCCAATTTAAACCCCAAAGCCAGGAAGTGGCCAGCTGTGGGATTTGTGACCAGAGGCAAGATACTTATCGGTCTATATGGTGTCTCCTCTAGGAAAATCAATGAGGGCCAAGTGTTCTGGTTTTCAAAGAACAAAGCTCCCCAGGAGAGGAACTACCAGGGACAGCTTGTTTGGAGTCTTCCACTTCTAGGGTAGTGATTAACATCAATTACCTGTGCCACTGCTGTGTCTAAGCACCATACAGCCTGTGGCCCAAACCTAGTCCACCACCTAGTTCTAGGTTCTTTACAGATGGACAATTGCAACCCAAATGGGTTTCAGAGAATGCCAACTGTAAATCCTACTTGAGCAAAACGTTATCCCCCATCTTTTAAAAAAAGTCCTAATTTCATTCATACTAGTAGACCTTTATTGCAAAAAAAAGTATCCTCAATTATTATCACTTTTTCCAGATTCAGAGAAGAACAATTGACAAATAAAACATGTATATTCAAGATGCACGACATGATAGTTTGATTTACATATACATTGTGAAATGATTGTTATAATCAAATTAATTTACATATCTGTCATACCACTCAGTTACTACTGTGTGTGTATATGTGTGTACACTTAAGATCTGCAGATTTCAAGTATAGAATACAGTTCTATAAACTGTCTCGTGCTGTGTGTGAGATCAGCATGCTGTGTACCAGGTGCCCAGACTTACTTAACTTCCAACTAAAACTTTGAATCTTTGTAATTTCTTCTGTTAACAGGGGTTGAAAACCTCACATGCTCTAGGTAGGCTTGAGGAAGCCACATTCTTGAGGCTGGAGGGAGAGCAGGGCAGGGACCATATTTAGTGGATCCCAGAATACAACCACTTGTATTCAAGTACACACACACACACACACACACACACACAAGGGGGGGACAGGGAGGGAGACAGAGAGACAGAGACAGAGAGTCAGAGACAGAGAGACAGAGAGACACACACAGAGAAAGATCCATGTATGTGTTCTTTCACTTTTACTGCTGGAATTGAACTCAGGCCTGTCTACACTCCGCCAGTGAGCTAGCTAATCCCCTAGCCTCGATTATTAGATTGGTTGTGCATGCGATTAGGTAGTTCTCTTGGCACATGTGCGCACGTGCACACACACACACACACACACACACACACACACACTGTAAAAGATCATAAAGGTGGTATTTTTAAAGATCTCAGAGTATATACTAACGTACACATAACTTTCTGATTAGCTGCCAGGGCTGTTGACTTAAAAGGTATAAATATTTCCAAATAAAATCAGAGAAATTCTCAGTGCAATCTAGAAAGTTTAAAGAAACAAAGTCAAGAGAAGACTCAGCCTCTGATTATAGAATTCCTACCAAGGTAAGTAAGGAAAAAAAAAAATCTTTGATTATCTATTTATGCCCTGCTGAGTCCGGACCCAGAGGAGAGGAGCCAAACACAAAAGACATAAATTTCAAGCATCTTTGGCTTCCTCTCTATTCATGGTCTCCCTGGCCTTGACGAGCTCTGAACAGCTGGAGATCTGCCTTGGAAAGTTGTAGAGGAGCAAGGGAAGCTGGCCAGAAGGACCGAGAGGAGGGGAGAAATGACAGTGTTACTGTTTAACTGAGTTATGACTGAGTCAACCCTGAAAGCCGAGAGGATTCTCGTAGATGTGCTCCCACAGAATTCCTGAGATAGATGAGGAAAAAGGAGTCATCTGAGTTTCCCGAGGAATGGAGGGTGGGTGGAGGTTCTGGGTGTGCCAAGCACTGAGGGTATTTGCCTTGGTTGTCTGGTTTGCCTGCTATGAGATACTGTGTGCAAGGGTATAGATAAGCCACGAACCCTGACCACCACCCCACAAGAACAAAGCTAGATAGCTGCAGTTGAAGGTTGTGAAGTAGCCCCTATTGACCTTGTGGGGGGTGAGGCGGTGTGCAGTTCAGAATCGCACATATATTCCCTATCCCCCACCCCCACCTGCTTGTCCTGTGCCCTCTTTTCTAGACTAATAGAATTCTAGAAACCAACACTACACAGAACCCAGTGACGTGACAGTGATCCTTGATCACCTTCACGTGTGTAGTCTCACACACCAATTTGCCCTTTTACCCCAGATAAATAATAAAGAGGTGGGGCTGGGGACATTTGCTGTGTGGTAGCCTTTATTTTTGCCTGGATTTAACTAGAAGAAGCATCCAGCTGGCACCTTGAAGTGCCACACATGGAGATTGCTGGGCTTTCTCCAAATAAACCATCCTGTTGGTGTTCTGAATGGAACTGGAGATAAATCCACAAAGTTTTTTATAAAGACTATGTACAACGGTCTCATAGCCAATATGAGAATGAGATTTTTATAAGATTCCTATGAAGGAGAAAAATGTATTTGCCAAAAGCACACAATGGTTGAAGCAACTAGAACAATAATTGTGTGTGCGTGTGTGCGTGTGTGTGTGTGTGTGTGTGTGTGTGTGTGTGTGTGTGATTTGAAGGATATGTAGAATGCAGAGGACATAGATAGAAGAGAGATTTGTATATTTACCTTTGAACTTGATTTGATTTTAATATTCTGTCATTTGTGAACAGTTCCCAAATGCCTTGTCAGGAAGACTTGCTTATTAACTCGCTGGAAGTGTCTCATGAAAACAGCAGTCGAAGCTGTGACTCATATACCACAGAGCCCCAGTGGCCCTAGCTCAACCAGGCTCTGCCGTGAGTTAAACAAGTGTGCAAACATGTGCTCAGCTGCCTCTCCATGCCAGATCCACAGCTAACCCCGGAGTAAACAAAGATTAATAAGGCATAGCCTGCATTTGAAAGGAGTTCACAACCCAGCAAGGAAACAGCAGATTAAAAAAAAATACAAAAACAGAAACAAAAAAAAAAACCCCAAACTCTACTACACCTGATAAGGTTAAGCCATTAGAGATACATTGGGAAAAGGTTGAGAAAGTGTGCTTCTGTTCAAAGTGCTGTGGGAATATGGAAGAGATATCACCCCAGCCCAGGGATGCCTGGGAAAAAAATTGAAGGTAGAGACACTTGAAGGATCTCTTGAAGGATAAAGCCCATTTGGAAGCAGGAAAGAGAGATTCCTAGAGGAGGGGCAGCAGTACAGGGAAGAGGTCAGAGGCAGAAACAGGAAGGCTGTTGTTGGCCAGCATGGTGTGTGCTACAGAGGCAAGGGGAGAGGCTGGGAAAGATACAGAGGCTCAGCGTGAGTGCAAGCCCAGAAAGTTCTCAGGCTAGGGTTGCTTCTGATGGCCTCTGAGCACAGAGAAGAGCCACTCAATGTGGTGCACATTAAGTGTGCTATCTGGTGTTGTTTCTGTCATTTGTTTCAAGGTCTCAGAAAATTAATCCATTTCCCAACAGTATTTGCTCAGTCCTAAATATGGCTGAACCTCAGAACAGGGGTCTGAGAACTAAAAGCTAATAGATCCCATTTGAACCACTGCTTGTTCTTGTAAATAAAGTTTTATTGGGATACATGTATACCTGGTAACTGCTATGGCTGATTCACTGCTGAGCTTAGTGTTTGCAGTGGAGACTAACAAACAAGATCCAAGATATTTGTGATTTAATGAGACACTTTGCTGAGAATTGCGTTTTCATTTTCCAAGGTCAAGGTCATTTTTTGCCCTTTTGATTGAACCAGAAAAATTTGGAGCAGCTTCCTTATTCTTTTTTTTTCTTTTTTCTTTTTTTACAAGGACTCACTGTGTAGCTCTGGCTAGCCTGGAACTGCTGTGTAATTCTGGTTGACAGAAACCCACTTGCCTCTGCCTCCTGAATGCTGAGACTAAAGTTGTGCACTAAGCCCCTCATATTGCTGCCTTAATGAAGTGGTCAATTCCAACTGGTTGGTGAAGTCATTGGTAGAGGGGACATGCCCAGAAAAGAGAGAGAGTAAATACCCAAACCAGACAGATCTGGCCAGGCCACTCTTGCCATTTCAGAAGGTCGCTGAAGATGGCTAGGTGGTTATGTTGTTAGTCATGCAACCACGCGTAAAATACGAGGGCTAGTGAGTGCCTGTCATGGGCTGCCTCTTAGCCAGCTGTGCTCTCTGCCTTCTGTTCTCCCTAGACCCCCATCTTTAGGAAAACACAGGTCTGGTGCTGATATTTGGCAAAATCCCCAGGGAATAGTGTCCTTGATGCACCCCACATCCTCCACCTGTCTAGGCTGGGAAAGAGACTTGATATGTTCCTACCTGCCTTTTAGCACCCAGGTCTTACACACATATGAGATAAATATATATTACACACACATACACACACATACAGATAATACATCACACATGTACGCCTAAGTACAAACATGATCTCAGATGTATACGTCCACACATGTAAATACTTATGCACTCACATATACGCATACATATATGTGCACACACGCACACACACACACACACACACACACACACACACACACCAATGGCTTTTGAATGAGATCACACAGGATGAACACATTTGCTACTCTAAGGCAGCTGTTGTGGGAGGTAGTTCCATTCCTAAGCAAAATATTTGCTTGAATACTGGTGCTTTTTGTTTTTAAGGATTCCATGCAGTAAACAAATGTTTTTGATTATTGAAATATGATTTATGGAACACACATTCTAAAAAGCACACAGGAAGTAAGTAAGCACACATCCAGGCAAATGATCACAAAACATGGATACAAGGTAAGCAAATGTCCCGTCAGCCGGAGCCTCACTATCTTCTCCCCAGATGAAGTTTCTGTCTGGGATAATATTTTTTTGGCTTTGTTATTTAAAAATAATAGCTATGTGGTGGTGGAACATGTCTTTAATCCCAGCACTTGGGAGGCAGAGGAGGCAGAGGAGGCAGAGGCAGCAGAGGCGGCAGAGGCAGAGGCAGAGGCAGAGGCAGAGGCAGAGGCAGAGGCAGAGGCAGAGGCAGAGGCAGAGGCAGAGGCAGAGGCAGAGGCAGAGGCAGAGGCAGAGGCAGAGGCAGAGGCAGAGGCAGAGGCAGAGGCAGAGGCAGAGGCAGAGGCAGAGGCAGAGGCAGAGGCAGAGGCAGAGGCAGAGGCAGAGGCAGAGGCAGAGGCAGAGGCAGAGATGAATCTTTGAGTTTGATGCCAGCCTAGTCACCTACAGAATGAATTCCAAGGCACCCAGGGCTACATAGAGAAAGTCTATCTCGCCGGGCAGTGGTGGCACATGCCTTTAATCCCAGCACTTGGGAGGCAGAGGCAGGTGGATTTCAGAGTTTGAGGCCAGCCTGGTCTACAGAGTGAGTCACAGGACAGCCAGGGCTACACAAAAAAACTGGTCTCGAAAAAACCAAAAAAAAAAAAACAAAAACAAAAACAAAACAAAACAAAAAAAGTCTATCTCAAGACAAAACAAACAAACAAACAAATCTAAATAGAATAAAACACCATGAATTCCTTTTCATGCAGTTTCTTTTGCTCGATGTTTGAGATTTGCCTGCATCTGAAGCATCTGTAGTTGCAGGACACTGACTTCCAATGCCATTCAGCATTCCATTGCGTGAGTACATTCACGTTTAATCATACACAGCATTGTTGATGGACGTTTGGGTAGTATACAGCGGATTAGGTTGGATGCTACTGCCATGAACATTCTTGGGACTCTTCCTTGGTAAACATGAACATGAATTTGGATTTTATGCATATAAGACACTGTACGTATAGAATATACATATAAGACACTAGCATATAAGTGGATTGCAGAGTGGTGGGTATATTTTGGACATTTTAGCTGAGTTTGTGTAGCTGTGACCAAAATACCTGACAGAATGTCTTAAAGAAGGAAAAGATTGCCTGCGGCTCACTGTTTCAGAAAGTTCAATCTGCTGCCCCTGGACCCTGTTCACTTTGCAAGAACGTGGCAGTGGTAACCATAGCCAGAGAGATGAGAAAGGAGAGAAAGGGCCAAGGATAACATACCCCACCCCCAGTGACCTACATCCTCTGGCTAGACTCCACCTCCTAAAGTTTCTAGAGCCTCCAAAAATAGCACCAAAAAAGCATTCAGTGTGGGAGCGCGTGGAGGACGTTCCATATTGCAATTGTGGGAGCGCGCGCGGAGGATGTTCCATATTGCCGCAAAGCAGTTGAGGCTAGCAGTTTTCATGATGGTTCTATTGGCCCATGCCCTTACCTGGAGGGCTCCTGCTCCGCATTTTCTGGGGTTTGCGTTATTCTTTTCCGCAAGGCACTCACATTTATGTCCTTGTTGAAAATTTATAGTTTTTCTCAGAAAGGAGAATAATCTTTGTAGGAGCTCTAAGTTCATCTTGAGGCTTCACCTGTCCCCAGTTAAAGAAAGTTGTTTGCTAGTTGAACACCTAGGGGTGTACGCAGTCTATTTTCCTCTTTCCTCCCTGCCGTTGGCTGCCCCTCCCTTCTTCCTCTCCCTCCCTCCTTCCCTCGCTTGCTTTGCCCCTCTGTTTTCTTTCCTTCCTTCCTCCGCCCTCCCTCCCTCCCAGTAGATTCTTACATGTAGCCCAGGGTGGCTTTGAACCCATAGCAATCTTCTTACCTCGCTGTCACCACATGTTGGGACTCACTGACGCGTGCCGTCATTCCCAGTACTCACGGCAGGATCCTCTAACCTTGAACTCATGGCCAGCATCGGCCACTGTCTCGATTAACTCTGAAACCTGGTTGTACTGACGACCTTCACAACACTTTCCAAAGACAGGTTTTGTTTTGTTTTGTTGTTTTTTTTTTCTGAGCAGTTTTATTCTGCTAAATGGTTCATCTGTTTGCTGCTTGGATTGGTCCCTAAGTCCTCCTGAGGCAACCGACCATGTGCTTCTTTCCTGTGAGTCTCCATCACCTGAAAGAATACTCCAGACCCCACAGGGAGCAGTCAGAATTTGCTAACCAACTGCCTGGCTCAGTGTAGCTTAAAATCTATCTTTATTTTTTATATGATAGTTCAAATGATTTAATGAGTGGCTGTCATTGACAAGGCACTTGGGGACTGTGCATAAAATGACACAATAATATAAAAATAAAGCTTTGCTCAGAGACTAATAGGCATGACTGCCTTCTGCAGGCGCATTGTTCTTCAAGCCAGAGGAAACAATTCTTCTGCTGGTCAAGTAGAATTGTTTTCATTGATAAAAATAAGTAAATCTGCATTCTCGCCTTCTGCTTTATCTGAATGCTTACAAAACCAAGCGTCATATATAATATTCATTTTGGCCATGAATATGCAGAGAAGGTGGCATCTCTTGATTTAGGGATTTTTTTTTTTCAACATCGCGGTCATGTTTGTCGTGGTGACTGTAGGCTTTTATATGGAAGACAGACCCATTTCTCAAAGTCATATTTAAATATCTCAGGTGGTAGTGCTGGCCTTGTGGGTATTGTACAACACACAACCCAGGAAGGAAGGCTAACCTCACCAGGGGAAATGTAAAACAAGGCTGTGGATAGTCCATGGTTAGGAAGCACGGGGATGGGAAGAGACACTGAGAACTCAACTGAGCCACGCTGCCAGTGTGTCTCCGAGCTGGTCTCATCCTACAGCTGCATGTGGGAGTTGTTTCCTAACTTAATGATGCTCTCACAGAGGTAGATTGGTGTCTTCTGAATTCCAGGGTTTGTCAGCAAGACTTCCCTTTTGCACCTTGAAATATACTATCTAACAAATCCTAGGGACCCATAGGGTTGTCGGGACCTATGCCCTTTTGACCTCCCTAGCATTCTGCTTCTGAGTGTAGATCTCAGGACGGTTGTGATTATTTGTTTATTTTTCATTCATTTGGCATTTAAATGGTTCAGGATCCAGGAAAGTGGCCCAGTGAGTAAGGCACTTGCCACCAAGCCTTGGGCCCCACACAGTGGAAGGGAAGAATCAGCACTCCTGTGTTTTCCTCTGACCATCACATGGGAGCTGTGGTGTATGAGTCCTAAACCACATGATAAATCTGTAAATGAGATGGGATTTTAAGAATCAAATGGTTCAGGAATGGTTTCCTAGCACCCACTTTATGCAGATGCATCTGAACGTGGTGGTTTAGGATACCGTGATGTGTCCTAGCCAGACTGCATGCCAACTATACACATGTAATTGTAAGACTCCAGCAGTATGAAGGGAGACGTTGTAAAGTCGTGCCAAGGAGACCTGGGAAGTGTCCGTGAGGAAGTGATAGCTTGGATGACCTTGGTGAAGTATGCAGGTGTGTTAACAAAATGAAGGATCAGGAGGGGAAGCCTGAAGAAACAAGAGGAGCTGTACAAAGGCCCTGTGGTGACAGAGTGTGATTCTGGAGGAGGCACAAAGACCAGTGTGACAAGAGTGGGTGGGGGCAGAGTGTGTTGACAAGGCCTTGTGGCTCCTAAAGGAGCTTCATCGTCATCCTAGGCAAAACTGAGGTGGCTAAAATGACAGACAGGCAGGAGACAGGAAGGGATCCAGTTTCAGTGTGGCCCGTGAGACTTAGAAACGCACAGGTAGAGGATTGTAGAGCTCCTTCCAGCCTGACTCAATTACAGATGTCCCCCCGACAGCTGTGAGCCTATCTCCCAAGTCTGAGCTAAGGAGGATGCTCAGGGTTGGTGAGAGACATGCTCCAGTGGTCTGGATCTTCCTTCTCCTCTATATACAAAGAGCCATTTGGGCTGGAAGCCTGTGCTCACTGCTTGCAGATCTGAATGTATTTACCCGGAACGGCCTGACAGGGAAGCCTGGTTTCAATGTTAATAGAACACGAGGCAACCAACCAGCTGGCATAATCTCTCTTCCAAAAGGTAATATGTGCCCTGTATGTTCCAAAGCTTCAAAATACAAACACTCTTGACTCCATGTATAAAGCTAAGAATAAAATATATCATAATGGCTTTTCATAGTCTAGGTATCCAACATTTGCAGGCTTAAAAGATCCGGAAAAGCTTCTTTTTGGTTCAAGCTTTTGCAGTGTCTAACATGATAACATCCGTGAGGGGGAGGAACTCATCACAGCATGCTAAACACTATATGCTCTGCATCTGCAAAGAGTGGGTGCTGCGGCACCCCAGGCAGATGCAGGTCAGGAGCTGCTGGAAAGAGGGCTAGGTGGGTAAAGTGCTCCCTGGAAAAGACAAGGACTTAAGTTTGGCTCCAGCATCCATGTAAAATCTGGGTATGGTGGAGCATGTCCATAACCCCAGTGAGGGCAGGGCAGAGTTAGGGAGGTCCTGGGGGCTCACTGGTCAGACAGCTTAACTGAAATAATAAGTTCCAGGTTCACTGAGAGAGCCTATCTTTAAAAAATAAGGTGAAGAGGGTTGGGCAGTGGTGGCACAAGCTTTTGATCTCAGTACTCAGAAGGTGGAGGCAGACAGATCTTTGTGAGTTCAAGGCCAGCCTAGTCATCTACAGAGTGAGTTCCAGAACACAAAGAAGCCCTGGCTCTTAAAAACCAATGGAGGAGGAGGAAGAGGAGGAAGAAGAGGAGGAAGAAGAGGAAGAGGAGGAAGATAAAATAGAAAGAAAGAAGGAAAGAAAGTAGAGAATTATAGAGGCCGATTCTTGGTGTTGACCCCTGTCTTCTACAAGTGCAAGCTCAAGTGAGCACATGTGTGTTCAGTACAACACACACACACACACACACACACACACACACACAGAGAGAGAGAGAGAGAGAGAGAGAGAGAGAGAGAGAGAGAGAGTGTTGACTATCACGTAAATGATAACTGACTCGAAGCAGGGCTCAGTTTCAGAGCCACTCCTGTCTGTTTTGGATCAGATCCTGCTGTGCTTCAAGAGAGATGTGACCACTACCCAAAGGTGTCATCCCTCTCCCAAGCTTCGACAACCCCAAATGTCTCCATACCTTGTCATATGTTTACCAGGGGCTGTGGAATTCCCCCACTTCTGAATCACTGTAATGAAACATATTAATGAATACAAACTTGACGTGGAGGCTCTTACAAAACAAAATGAAACAAAGCAGTTATTGCTGAGCTTGTCTCTCCGTGTGGATGTGTTCATGTGTGTGTACAGATGCGTGTGTGCATACAAGGTATGCAAGAGTGTACAGGCTTATGTACATGTGTATGCATGTGAAGGCCAGAGGCCAACCTCAGGTATTTTCTTCAGTTCCTCTCCACCTTGTTTTTAAGACATAGTCTCTTACTTGTACACAGAGTGTGCAGATTTCCTCAGAGATCTCCTACCTCTGTGTTCTCTGAGATTACCGACATGTACCACCACATTCAACAGTTTTTTTTCTTTTCTGCATGGGTTCTGTGCACCAAATTTAGGTCTTCATGTTTTTGTGGCAAATGTTTAATAGCCAAATATCTTCTCAGCCTAAGGCCTGTTTTGAATTAGAATCCCCCTGGGCCCCGCTGTGGTATGTGGTCAAAAAATTTCAACCCGAGACCAGCCTTCTTTCTCAAACTCGTCAGACGCAGAGCATGTGGATGCGGGTGGCTCTGCCTTAACCTGCTTCTCATGGATTCCTCTCTATTTATTGAGGAACTTTGAGCTCAAGACTCCACAGGTCAGCATTTTAATTTAAAGTTTGAAAGAAAAGAAAAGAAAAGAAAAGAAAAGAAAAGAAAAGAAAAGAAAAGAAAAAAGAAAGAAACCAAAGCCTAGCAATTGCTTCATTCTTAGAGAAATAAGAAAGGAAATGGTTGGCTGTTTCCCCTAGAGACTTTACATATTTCTCCCGCCTTGATTTGGTGGGAGACTGAAGGGTATTAAAAGCTGTAATGGAATCATTTGGATGCTTAACTGTGGTGTGGAGGAATTGGAAAGGCCCTGTAAAATTTCCCAGGAGAGTGGGGCTCTCTGACAAGGGTCAGCTGCCCAGCGTCCTCCACTCGGACAGAAATCACTGCTCAGGCAGTGCAGTGCTTGTGGACTGGAGACGGCCAGCTTTCTACCTCTTTACCATGCTGTCCGTGTGTGACCTTGAAAAATGGCAAATCTCGCTGGATCTCTACTGTCCTTTTTCTGAAAATAAAACTAAAAGCAGTGGCTGAATGCATCCCCAGCATGTGTGGAGTTTAATGAGATTGCAATTGGGGGACCGCCTTGCTGTTAGCTGAGGGGCATTGCTCTTCCTCCTGAAGCCCACCAGGCCTTTCCTAATCTGCTGCCTGTTTCTTTTTGTTATGTGGGTTAAGTAGACAGTTTCAGGACTGATAACTGTCCCACAAACATGTTTACCCACCATAAATTTATAGCTGGTGTACTGGGAAGACGTATAGGTGAGTGGACCCATTAGATGACAGATGATGGACAGATCTGTGGATACATGACAATAGATAGATAGATAGATAGATAGATAGATACATAGATACATAGATACATAGATACATAGATACATAGATACAGATAGATGGATACACGATAGTTGATAGATAGATAGATAGATAGATAGATAGATAGATAGATAGATAGAGATAGATGGATACATGATAGTTGATAGATAGATAGATAGATAGATACATAGATAGATAGATACATAGATAGATACATAGATACAGATAAATGGATAGATAATAGATATAGATACAGATAGATGGATACACATGATATATGATATATGATAGATAGATAGATAGATAGATACATAGATAGATACATAGATAGATACATAGATAGATACATAGATACAGATAGATAAATGACAGGTAGAGATAGGAAATACATAGATATAGAAAGATGATAATTATATATGTATATATAGCTATAACTATCATATGTAATAGATAAATTTTTCAATAGATCTACTATATAAATAATAAAGTATCACCTAAACTTATCCATAGTACCTTGACTGTATACGATGCCTTCTCCATATGCCTTCCTAGAGTGGGAAGGTAGGGAAAGCTCTTTGGGTCTCATTCTAATATGGCTCATGAAGGCTCTTCCCAGAGAATCAAATCACCTCCCAATACCATCATGTCAGGAGAGGCTGCAGACTCAGCCATAAGGCAGTGACACAAACAATAGCATCTATGAAAATACGAATGGAGTTCAGAAGCCTGGATGGACCTGAATATAAGCTATAGCAGAAACAGCCAGGCAGCCAGCATGCATTGCAGTCTATCTTTAAGAGGAGAATTTATCTATAGCCCCTGAAGGCAAAAGACAGTCTCTTCTTGTTGTGCTTAGTGGTTCTCTGCTATTCACATCACTGTAAGCTTAGGCAGGAAAGTGCGGGTTTACATTAGGGCTAAAGACTGATCCTGACTAATGCTGAAATTAGCCAACTAAAACTGGGCTTAGTACAAGATGCAGTACATTAAAAAAGAATGGGTGTTTTAGAGTAGAGTGTGATTCTAGAAAGTTCCAGTCAGGAATATGAGACATGTCTCACAGAAGGGGGGGGGGTGGAGTTGTGTGCCTCAACAATTTGACTTTTATCTCACTCCCCAAAACAACATTAGAAACCCCGTGAATTTGTGTATGTCACCAAGCACGTCCTTGGCCAGATTTTGAAGCAATGCACATGGCAATCGTCAAGGTGGCTGCTGTCATTTTCCATGGACAAAGCCGACTTGGAAGGTCAAGGCGTCTCAGAGCCTTTGATTAATAATTGGTGGAGTCTGGGCTCAAATCAATCTATTCTGTACACCAAGTCATTTATGAGAGAGGAAGGGGGGTGACGGAGAGATAGAGGAGACAGAGAGAGACTTCTAAAATACCCAACAAAATAAAACTAGATGGAAGTAGGCATCCCGAGATGAGTTAGCTTGGGAGCCATAGTGTTTCCAGACAGGCCCGTTTACTTTGTGCAATCCCAGCACTTGGGAAATGGAGGCAGGAAGGTTGAGAGCTCAAGATGAGGACAAGATGATTCAGTGGGTAAAAGTAAGTGTGACCCTAGGCACACATGTGAAAGAGCACATGCAGTGATGTGTATCTATAGAGTCCCTGCACATCTGGGATAAAATGGGAGAGAAACAGGAGAAATGGGCCAGAAGTTCATAGGCTATCCTGGAGTACACAGGAAGCAGAAACCAAAACCATAAAAACAAGATACTAAGCTAGGTGGCACACTTCTTTAATCTCTGAAGAGCAGATCCCTGAGTTCAAGACTGATCTGGCCGGGCTGTGGTGGCGCACGCCTTTAATCCCAGCATTTGGGAGGCAGAGGCAGGCGGATTTCTGAGTTCAAGGCCAGCCTGGTCTACAGAGTGAGTTCCAGGACAGCCCGGGCTACACAGAGAAACCCTGTCTCGAAAAAACAAAAACAAAAACAAAAACAAAAAAAAGACCAATCTGGTCTACTCAGTGAGTTCTAGGTCAGCTGAGACTACACAGAAAATCCCTGCCTTAAAAACAAACAAACAAACAACCAAACCAAACCAAGACAACAAACAAAGCAAACCATTGTGGGATAAGAGAACAAACTCTAGGAAGCTGCCCCACCCCCACCTCCACGTGTGCACAGTGGCACATGTGTGCTCCCACTCACACACGCACAAACATACACACATAAATAGTGTAAGAGCCATACATTTTTAAAGAGTTCAGGGTCACCCTTTGCTACGTGGAGTGATCAAGGCCAGACTTTGTCTCCACAACAACAAAATGTTCCGTTTGTTTAAAAACATCTCTCCCCTTACCACTCCGTCTTTTTAGATTTTCATTCCCCAGTGGAGGATGGAGTAGAAGGTCATCTCCTACTCTAGAATAAAAGGAAAGCCTCTCTCCCTTTTGCCTGCTGTCTTGATTTCACCCTCTACTTCTGTCTCCATTAATGTTTACCTGGCTAAAAGCAAATCGTGGCTTTAATCACTCCATCTCTCCAAGGCTGGAGAGATCTCCATGTGCATCTCGGTTTCCTAGTTTTAAGATGCAGTGTACAGAAGTCAGTTGCTATAACTGAGCAAAAGGATGGAGCCCACGTAGGGAGTAAGAGCCCCCTGTGGAATACGAGAAGCAACCCTAGTAAGTTGTGTCCCTGCCCACCTCCACCACATGTGCTCTCTTTCACACACATGCACAAACACACACATCATGCCCAAGCTCAGTGCCCCTGAGCCTTCTGCTGAGCAGCCGATCACGATCACTCAAGATAGACCTTGCTCTGCCCTTCGTGGTTGCCACTGTCTCTTGTCTTTTTATAATTTGCTAAGTTTGGCTCTATTGTGTTGTGTTTGACCTCCAATGGTCCAGATTTGTTAAAGGTATGTTACTGTTGCTTGATAGTCAGGGGAGCAGGGTTGTGCTGGATATGTATACACGCAGCCCAGGCTGATCTCAAGCACACAGGGACTCTCCCTCCCCCACCTCGAGCTCCCAAGCGCGGGGACACGTGCACCACATCCTGGATCCTGTCAACAGTGCATGGAGAGTACAGTTTTAGGAACTGAAAATGTGATAAAACACAAGTTAGTGGATGTTTATTGCTCCCTGTTTGCCGTTCGGCCTTGGCAATTCTGCTTTATGTAATACCGTCATTGATATTCTTGATTTAAAATATGTCCTAACTTTGATCTTGAAGGCGGCATGTTTTCAAAATGCGTTCCACTCTGTCTTCTAACAGCGTGCTTCCCCATGGTTTCTGGTAGTAGCTCATTCCCATATCTGCTTATCTATTTATCTAATGCATCTATCATCATCTATCTCTCCAAACGAGACCTGCTCAATCTGGACTGCCCAATGGGAGAGGCTCGAGAATGCATCCCTGAAGTACGCATTAGTCCTCAATGTGGGCACAGGGGATTTTTCTGCCCGAAGAGAGACTCTGGTTGCCATTCCCCAAGCCTCTTGTCCACTTACAGAGTCTCTCAGCTGCCTTTCCACTCAGATTTGAGAGAGTTAATTATTTAATATGTTTGCAAAGCACATCGGGTTCCCTGGAGAAAGTGTGCCACATAAATATATATAAATGAATAATTAATTAAAGTTTAAGCAGATTACTTGGTGAGTTCTTCCTTAACTGCCCCATTTTCCTAATGAGGGGTTTAAAGTTACAGTCTTGTCTCCATTCTCCTTCCTCCCTCCTCCTCCTCATCAACAACACCATCCTCCTCCTCCTCCTCCTCTTCCTGTCCTTTCATTTCCCACAGCTTAACCCTTCATCCCTGTGACAGTTCTATCAGTTCCTACACTACCCTAAGCACTGTCAATCACAGTGGCTCAGTCCCAGACCTATAGATAAAAGCCGTCATTAACGTCTGTGGACATCATACGTTCAGAAGAGCTCTAGAGTGAGATTAATAATTAGGTGATGATTCTAATGTGCTGTGCAAATGCCCACGAAATGCTGGGCACGCTGTGGTTATGGGTAGCCCAGGAAACTCCTATTTTCCTACCCTGTCTCCCTGCCACACAGGAGAGCCAATCTAGTCTAAGAAATGAATACCAACCCAGCCAAGTCTTTCCATAAACTCAACAGTCTCTCATCAGGCAGAAAGCTATGGGGTATGTGTGTGTGTGTGTGTGTGATCTCAGTGAGTTTTGGAGGTCTGGTGAATACTCCTAGAGACCCCTGCACTGACTTGGCTGGAGACTGAAGGAGCAGAGATGTAACTGCTCGTTGAACAGTGATGCACAGACCCGCGTTATTCCTTTAAGATTAAGAGGAATGAAGAGAACAATTCACATCCGTTTTGCTAAACCTGACCTAGTTTATTTACACTCTAATCTTACTTCAGAGCATGAGAGGTAAGAGGAGATGCTCTTATCAATTAATAGCCGAAGAGAATTTAGATTTCGAGTTCAACTAAAGAGCTGTTTATTCTAAGGCAGCAGAGAAGTGAAGAGGGGCTCCTGGTAGTCTGGGGTGAGGGTAGGGGCAGAAGTGCTGCCGAGAATTTATGTTTTATTATTTATTTTTTGTGATTATGCTTTTTTTGTTTCTTTCCCTCTTAAGAGTTGGACTGACTGTGAAATCTCAGATTTTCTGGTGACCTGTGTTAAAGCCCTGGGGCGAGAGCAGACCCATAATGGATCTATTTCTGAATTGTTCAGCAGTATTGGAGTTTCAAACAGCAGTAGTGGTACATGCATATAATGAGGCCAGTGACTCCTTCTGCATCCAGGAGGGCATCGGTCGCAGCTTCTGCGGCCTCTCAGAGCACACAGGAGAGCGAGGTCTTCCTTGGCCTGCCTCCAGAAATCTCTAAGGAGCCAGTCCTATATTGAACCAACATGGAAACTTCTTAAGGGCTCTGAGGTCTCAGATGGGCGAAAGCCACAGCCTGCCATGTCTCTTCCAGGGCTGTCCTTGGGAAGTCACGCCTCCCAGTAAAGGCTTTGCTCTCCATTCCAGGACCCCAGGCTGGGGACAATACTGCATACCAGTCATGCATAACTTAGTGCCTATTTGTGTTCAGTTTACTTACATCATGAATAAGCAGGAAGAGAAGTTCAAGCCCACTGCCACCTTTCTACTGGTTGAAGGACCCCTTCAACCTCAGTTCACAGGAACTGCAAAACCAGGAACTGGCTTAGCCCTCCAAGGTTGCTTTACATCAGACACTGACACAAATCAGACACCGGTGATAGGCAGGGGTGTGTGGGTCTGAGGACTCTGGACACTGGGGAGCTCACAGAATGGAATAAGTTCAGAAAGTCACAAGCCTGCTCAGGAAATTTTGCTCCCTATGTTTTATTTCCTTACCTTGTGTTTGGGTTCCAGAGTTTAGCACCGAGCCTGGCACATAGTAAGTATCCAACAACGCTGGATTTAAAACTGGGAAATTAACATCTAACTTAGCTAATTGTTTTTCTAGATTCTCTGACGTATAATGCCTTCTGCTGGAACAGTAGGAATTTGAGACTGGGATGTAGCTTACTTGTTTAGCATCTTGAGTTTGGGATTCAGACCCCAGCATGGCATAAACTAGGTATGATGGAGTATGTATGTATTCTCAACACTTGAGAGTTGAAAGCAGAAAGGTCAAGAGTTCAAGGTCATCCTCAGCTACACATAAAGTTGGAGACAAGCCTGGAGGACAGGAGATGCGGTCTCAACAATAAAACCACAGGAAAGTATAATCTTGCAGTTCAGGAAGAGGGAATCCAAACCCAAGGCCCTAGTAAAGCTGTGGACAGCTCTTCTCCCTCCCAGGTCTCCAGAGGGGACCCTTCCTTACCTCTGCAGGATCTGGTTCCAGGCATTCTTTGCCTTATGGACTTACAGCTCTGATGTCATTCCCAGCCTTCCATGGCCATCCTCTCCATGTCTTATTGTCACTCCCCTGTGCACACCTACTCTTACCAGGCCACCAGTCACTGAACTGGAGTCCACCCTGTGACATCATTTCACCGTGACTCTATCCACATGGTCCTTATTTCCAAACCCAGTCACAGCCATAGGTGTGATGGGGAGCTGGACTCCATGTATCTTTTTAAACACCACGATTCAACCACAGCAACCTACTTCACAGGCTTGCTGCAGAATGAAACAAGACACAGATGCAACTCTCTTGAGATGAGACAATGTTGACTCCAATTCAGAGCCAGGAACCCTTGAACTCTGGGGCTTGTGCCTGGTGCTCTCTCCAAGTGTCAGCAGACGGAAGACCGTGATGTCCGTTTTAGGGGAGAGTAAACTGACGAGATGAGTGGCCAAGAAGGCGAGGCTGAGGCACAAAAGACAACTCTGTTACCTTCAAAGAGTTACCTGGATCCAGTTAAGGTGCTAAGGGAAAAGAATGACCATCTGGGCATCTAAGAATGAGACCAGAGGGCAAGGTGTGCTCATCCCCAGAACCACGGTGGGGAGAACACAAACCACACACTCTCTGTTCTCTTAAAATTCCATGCTGCTCACCTCTCTGACCTCAGAGATCACTTCATGAAGAACAGCTTTCAGAAGTGCCAGGAACTTCTTAAAGGACCGACATACAGACCCAAGGACACCACACAGAGTTTCTGTTTTTCTCCCTTCCACTTTTTAGGGATAATTCCAGAAAGAGGTACATCCTAGCTGATTACAAAGCTCAGGTCTAAATTTCAATTCTGGGCTGAACAGTCGTTTCTCCTCAAGGTTTGAATAAATCATCCAATCTGCTTTGGTTTCCACTATTTTCAGCATTTCTATTTTCGTCATTAATTCTGCCTGCTTAGGACCCTGAAGTCACTGAGCCTGTTTGTGACTTAATTTGGGATGAGTCTGAAGCAGTAGGCCCAAGAGATAATGAAAACCAAACAAGGTGGGGGGAGGCTTGAGCTGATCTGGTAGAGTCACCCACAGGGGCATTTCCTTCTTTGTGATAACTGTGATTCTTTTGGTTTGCCCTAGCAGGGGAGGTTACAGAATCTGCAGGACTGGGATGTATATAATTCTGGTAAACATAGCAGTCTCCTGAACAGTTTTAATTTTCATTTTGATTTGTCAACATTGAAGTGGGTTGGCTCTATTTTCATGTAGGTCATACTACTACAAGACAACAGATGCAGCTAATCCATCCTGCTCCCGTTTTTGCTTTGCATGCTAGGAAGCTCTGGACTAACAACACGTTTCAGTTAAGAATACCAAGTTGTTGTGGGGGCTGGAGATATGGCTCAGTGGTTGAGCACTGACTGCTTTTCCAGAGACATGGGTTCAATTCCCAGCACCCACATGGCAGCTCATAACTGTCTGTAACTCCAAAATCTGACACCCTCATATAGACATACATGCAGGCCAAACACCAATGCATTTAAAATAAAAATACGCTATAAAAAACACCAAGTTGCCCAGGGTTCTGTTCTGTTTACCTATTGTTGTGAACAAGCTGCCTACAAGATGAGAGGTCAAATGACTATTTTTATCTCTCACGGGTCAGCAGATTGACAAGACTTTGTTATGTCGTCTGCCTAGGGACTTCTGGGTATTGGAGATGCTCATTTATCCACCAGCACCTGGGCTGGCACAGCTAGGCTGACTAGAGACCAGCCTTGAATCACTCTCCCCCTCTATGTGACTAGCTTGGGCTTTCTCATCAAGTGATGGTAATCACAGCATCCCTCACACCATAGCTGGCATCTCCAAGAGGACAGACTTCCCACAGCACCCTAATGGGGCTATGGCTCATGGTTAGAGTCTAGAGTCATCTTTAGAGACCAGTGGTGTTGTGTATGCACCTTTGTCTATTTTCCAGGGTCTTTGAAATCATGCATCTTTCTCCATGAGCCTTTAAGTGAAGTTGGTGAGCACACACAAACACTGGCAATGCTTTCCTCTTATCCAGGGCCTGTCAATGTGCCCTGTGCCATGTATGCATGGTGATACTTCACCTGGCCTTCTCAATACCATGCAAGTGGGCAGAGCAGCCACTTTGTTCCAAATCTTACAGACGTGAGGACTGAGGTCCAATAGTTATTTTAGTGCCGGGCCAAGGTAACTCAACCAGGCAGTGGTCATCTGGGTCTTAGAAAGGTGTGTCTGTCAAAGCAACCTATGTTCCCCTGTAACTAGTGAAGAAGCGGCCGAGATCCAAGTCTGAAATCCATGTGGGATTCCACATTCTGGGCAGAGCCTGGCTACCTCATTAGTCCCTCACAGCACGAGTCTGACATACTGGTGTTGGGAGGGGGGGCATTAGGCCTGGGATAAAACTGCCTTGAGTGAAACTGTGGAGCATCTTGGTGGTGGTATGCTTGCTGAACACACACAGCACCCTAGGCCTAACCCCCCAGGCCCACAATGATGCTAATAACTAATAAATAAATACAGGCCTGAATTCAAACTAGCTGTGCCACCTTCCAGCCGTAGGCCTGGGTGCCTTTCAAGTACCTTAGTTTTCTCATCTGTAAAATAAGATTGATGATCCTGGCGGGGCCTGCTTCAGAGGCTTGTCATATGGACTCACTGAATAGGTATATCAAAGGGATCTTTGATAAGGATGAGGAAGACTTGCCTCAGTGGGAGGAAGTAGAGAGAACTACTGCCGAGAGGACCCAGGTCTGTCGAACCTTCTCTGCGTTTCCCGGTTTGGTGTGGAGCTTGTTAACCAGTATCTGCCTTGCTGCTGCTGTTTTCTTTGGCTTGATAGAGTACATTCCCAATAAACCAGAAGCCCCAAATCCATGCTAATGGTTGCTGGAGGACTGCAGGGTCAGTTACGAAACAGAGTCGTGACGTGTAGGCACATCCTTTCTCAGGCTTTCCCAGGAGCTCCCATGTGCAGTCTTTTTGCTGATTTGTCTGATACTTTCTCTCCTGGCTACAAGTCAGTCCCCCACCCTTTTATTCTATTCCCCCAAACATCTATGTGTTCACTCCCAACTTCTCTCCACTGCATTCTTTTTCCACACACGTGCTCTCGTCTCACGCAAAGATGTCCTTACACTTACAGACCCAGGCCCTTGGCTTTCTGCATTCTGGGTACCTTGCCCAGATGCTCTGGTGTTTCTGCACTCTCTGAGTTTGCAGTGTTCCTCCATCTTACCCCAAGTCCCTATGAGGATGGCTGAAGAATCCGAAAGCCTACTTGTCAGGACAGGAAGCATGATGAGGCTGTGGACACCTGCATCTAACTGATCCGGATGCTCAGCCCACATAGCTCTTCAGTTATGGTCCAAGAAGGCCAGAGAGAATTTCTCCCTTTAGCCCACGGGTACTCTGCCCAAACGACCCATGTGCAGGACAGAAACTGCTGTTGTGAGCTGGTTGGCGGCGCAGGTGTTCCTGACCCAGGAAAGGCTTGGCAAAGGGAAGCTGCCTGTTTCCCCAGCTCAGGGTGAGGGAAGAATTGAGCTGAACACGCACCTATGCAGAAGGGCAAAGAGCCAAAAATAACTAGGAGCAACGACATTTCATTTGACAGGCCCAGAAATAGAGCTCATTCCGGAGCATACCAGGGCTCCAGCCAGAGTGATTCTGAGACCTTCAACATCCGCCTCCCCAAAACACCAAGACTCCAGCACTCCAGTCCTGCCTCTCTACGCTTCTCAGAGCCAGGCTCTGCGGTCTCAGGAAGTACTGGCTGGTCGTGGCTCAAGGTTCATGAGGAGTTGAGGATGGAATCTGGTGGGGTGATCTAAGGAAGGAACAAGGGGGGAGTGACAAGAAGTGGGAGGATCTGAAACAAAGAATTCGGGTGAGACACTCTAGGGATTGCCAGAGGATGGAAATACCAAACATGAAAGGACACCATCATGATACAGCTGGGCCAGAGGTCATCCGTCTATGGTCGAGAGGAAAGGCCATGGTTTTCCTCCTGGGAGGACGGCCTGACTGACGGTAAACGTCCCTTCTGTTTTTACTTTCTTCTCTTCTATTTGGGTGGGAAAGGCAAATGTTGCAGTTCATTCTCCACCCTTTGAATAACTGGAATTGCAGAAAAGAGAAGGGAGCCCTGTGTGTGGAAACAGATCGGGAGATAACACGGGTGGGAGAGGAAAAGAGGCAGGGAGGGAAGGAGAATGGAGAAAGAACAAGTGAACATGAGAAGGATTCAGGGAATGGACTGTTCGTGAGGCATGTGGCAGGCATGCAGCAGCACTCAGAAAACATGCCCTGCTTCCCAAGACACTGTTTTAATTGAGGGGAATAAGCTACTGACCAAGAAGGACCTGAGGCAGAAGGGACCAGTAGCTACTAGATTGACTGTGCTTTCGACAGGGCGAGAGAAGGTGTGCTGCCTAGTTATGTGTCAACTACACAAACTAGAGACATTGGACAGGAGGCAGCCTCAACTGAGAAAAATGTCTCCATAAGAGCTGGCTATAGATATAGGTAGGCCTATAGGACATTTTCTTAGGGATTTATGTGGGAGGGCACAGCTCATCTGGGCTGAGGTCACCTCTAGGCTGTTGGTCCTGCGGTCTATAAGAAAGCAGGCTGAGCAAGCTATGAGGAGCAAGCCAGTAGGAACAAGCCAGTAGGCAGTACTCCTCCATGGCCTCTGCATCAGCTCCTGACTCCAGATTCCTGCCCATTTGAGTTGTTGTCCTGCCTTCCTGTGATGACGAACAGTGCTGTGGAAGCATAAGCCAAATTAACCCTTTCTTCCCCAAGTTACTTTGGTTATGGTGTTTCACAACATAGTAACCCTAAGTAGAGCAGAAGGCTTCCAAGAGCCAGTGTCCTTTCCCTGGGCTCTGGAGGTTTATATAGGAGGGAATCAGAGAAGGGACAGGCCACAGTTCAGAGTGCCTTTCCACCTCTTAATGCCCAGGGGTCATGTGCCTCTATGGGACTAGATCTCTTTATGCTGGGAATGCTCTTTGCCTGGGACATAGTTTTCAAGTGTCCATATGGACCATACTAGGTCAGAGGTGAGTTCCTACTGACCCTTAGCAGAAGGAGACAAAGAAAAGTTGTGAGACAAGCAAATTACATTATATCTAAATGATTATCTACCTGTCTATCTGTCTATCTATCATCTGTCTATCATCATCTACTTATGGTGTGTGTGTGTGTGTGTGTGTGAGAGAGAGAGAGGGGGGGTGCATGTGTAAGTACTCGTTTGTGCAGATGTGCACAAGGGCAGAGGTCAACACAGGGTATCTTTTTTCACCTCCCCATCTTATTTCTTTTGAGACTTGGTCAGTGTATCAGTGAACCTGGAGCTCCCTGTTTTGACTAGACTGGATGGCCAGCAAACTCCAAGGACACCCCCGTCTCTGTTTCCCAGTGGTGAGGTCCCATGCAGGAGCCAGCACATCTGACTTTCCTGTGGGTGCTGGGGCTCCAGCTCCCCACCCTGGGAGTTAGTTCTCTTCTTCTGCCATGTAGATGCTGAGGACTGTACTCAGACCATCGGGTTTGGTGGCCTTTACCCACTAAGCTGCTGAGCCAGCATCCTGTATGTTTTCTAGGTTGGTCTTGTGCTCTTGCTCCTCTTGCCTCAGTTTCCCAAGTGCTAGCTTGACAGGCTTGCACTGCTGCTCCTGTCTACCTCCCTCATTCTTTAATAAAAAAAAAAAAAAAAAAAAAAAAAGCCTTGTCCTTTTGGCTAAATGATGTTGACAGAATACGTTTTAGATTCTTTTTTTCTAATTTTTTTTTTCTCATCAAGTTTCTCACTGGCCAACTACATTTGCTATGATTTTGCTGACCTTAAACCACCTCAGGGTTTGAGAATAACTGGTTGAGGGATGGTTCTTGTAGAGATGAGCAGGGCTATTTAAACAGAGGGTACCTCCCCAGTCCCCATGGCTCTAGACCCTTGGCATCTTCTCCCACTGGGTCACCTGAACTTCCTTGACTGCCTTGGTTTTGCTCAGCATGGGGTATAGGTTTGTTTGCTCTTCCCTTCCTGTCTCCTTAATGAGGAGATGATAAACTATCTTACACCAAGGTAGGCACAAGGGAGGCCAGATTCAAACAGCCTCCTCCTGGGGGCCTTTGGATTTTAGTGGAGTATAAAAGCTTAATTCAAACCAATGAATTGTGATGATGGAGTTTCAAGTCCTTCCACAAGGCAGTGGGGAAAACAGATTTGTTTCCAAATAAGGGGCTTTCTTCCAAAATAAAGCCATACCCTTCAAGCAATCTACTGAAGCAGATAGTAGATAGGCTTGGATAATAAGTGATTGTGTCTTCTAGACCCAAAGATCACTATATGGTGAATTCTTGACTTTTCTCTGCCCCCTTCCAATATAGGAGTCGTTAGCCAAGCCCATTCTCATTCCCTGGACAACAAGGTTAATCAGTGGTCACTTTAGGGAAGCAAACTGTAGTTAGGTAAGTTTTCTGAAGTGTGCCCATTGCTCCAGATGAAAATAGATGTTCCTGCCCACTTCTGAATTCCTAAAGAGTGGGATAATACCCAGTGCTACCGAAGACAAACTAATACGCATGCATCTGGATACAGAACACTACATTAAGTATGGCCCATCTCTAGTGGGATACCTCTGCACTTGGGGAAATGCAGCTGCTTAAAGCTGACTGACGAAGTTTTGAAAACTGTATCTCTAACCACAAGCCACCGGGAAGATCATTCAGTTCCCTGAGGACAGAAGTAATCTGGGCCCGCAAGAAACGACAGAAACTCTGGAGAAAGGCCCAGAAAGGCAGGTGGACACACACAAATTCTATCTTGCCTCTGACACCCTCTTCTCTTAAACAAGCCAACATTTTCCCACACATATATATTAACAACCTAATGTAGTGGTCCTTGTTCAGGAGGCTGACACTGGAAGATATTATGCTTCAGGCCAGTTTGGGAACGTAGAATCATGACCCTGTCTCAAAAAAGGGAAAAAAAATCAGGAAAAAAAATCTGTGGAGTATTTTTTTTCTTTTGATGGAAAAAATACAGATGGGAACTGGGACAAAGCCACCCCATCTTTTGTTCCCTTGGACACTAAATGGAATAAATAGTTCCCTGCATCACAGAGGAGAATTTTAAGTGCTTTGTCTCTGTGGAAGTGGGACAGGCATCCTGGCAACATCTGTCAAACTTCCCAAGCGCTTTATTGTGCTTGCAGCTGGCTAGGCAGGCAGCATCCTTCCTGTAAGCCCATGGTTCGGAAAGTGAGACCTCCCTGATTCTCTGTGGTCACCCTGGAAACTCACTCACCAGGAGGCTTCTCAACACCATCCAGGACCCACTGAGACAGAACTGCAGGGGCAATCTGTCATCTATTTGCTTTGCACTCCAGGTGCCTTTGACCAAACTAAGGTCTGAGAGCCTTCTAGCTGTGATTGGCTCAGGCAACCTAAGAAACCAAAAAAAAAAAAAAAAAAAAAAAAAAAAAAAAAAACCCCAAAAAATGAGCAAGGGACTCCCAGCTCTCTGCTGATATCCCCACTGTAGCCAGGTCCAGGACCAACTCTGGGCTTATCCTCACTCCTGTTCCCCCACCCCCACCCCCTGACTGGCATGACTTGGACCACAGTAGTGACAACTCCTCAGGGAAAGGATTGGTGTTACGTGACTTCCAATCTATTAATAGTTTCCATCCACACAAATCCACGCCAGTGCCAAAGGGACAAACTTTTCAAGATGGGTTAACTATCTAGTCCTTGGTCCCCAAACAGTTTTCTCAGCAGCAAGACAGCCGAGCACTTCCCAGAATTAAAGGGCAAGCCCTGAGTTGCTTGCCCTGTCCAAGAGGCCCATCTCATCTGCGACTGGCTACAGAACCCAAGTCTACCAGCATCCAGTCCCACCCTGCCTCCCCAAAGCCTAGGATGTGCCCTGATTTTCAAAAAAGCTGTTTGTGCACTTCAAGGGCTTCACCTCCTTTCATTTGGGGATTGGGTACGATTGTACTGGCCCAATTAATTCATTTTCTCCTCGTCTAAGTGGAAGCCAGGGCTCAGGGATGCAAATCAAATACAAACCCGCTCTGGGCGCCAATACTCCGGACAATTAAAACAAAGAGCGCGGAGGCAGCAGCGGCCACACCACTCAAAACCCTGGGGAAACATCCAGAACGCGTCGCCAATCAGGCAGCAGGGTGGGGCACAGCCTGGGCTCTAAACGTGTAAGCAGGAAAGCGGCCCCAAGCCCTGCAGGTAGACAGGTGGAGGTTGGCAGGGGTCAAAATCCATCCCTAAGGATTAGAAGCCAAGCTGCTGGGTGGCTCAACTCCAAGAAAGCACCCTCGGCCCCCGCCCTGCCAGAATGGCGCCCGGGCCATCACTACCCCTCCGCCCCCAAGCCACCAAACAAACCCCACTGCCTAGTGCCCGGGCGCGAAGTGGGAATGAGCGGCAAGCAGCAGGGTGGGCACCGGCTAGAGATGCGGGAGGGAGAGATGGAGAAGGGAGGGAGTTAGGGAGAAAGGACGTGGAGGAAACAGAGAAAGTGGGTAGTAGAAGGGGTGTGTGTGTGGGGGGGGGGGGAATCGCGGACTGCAAGGGCGCGGAAGGGGCGGATGAGGAAGCAAGAGAAAGGGATGGGGGCGACCGAGAGCCCCGCGGACCCGGGGGCGAACAGCGGCCGGGGGGCGGGACCACGCGGTCCCCACCTGTGTGGGCGCCCACGGCCCGGAGGGGTGGACGCCGTGGGTTAGGAGGGAGCGACCAGGGAGGCGGGCTGGGCAGGGAGGCCGAGGGAGGGAGGGGACGGGACTGCGAGCGGGGAGGAGCCGGCGCTCGGTTGGGGCTGCGGGGGCGGCGGCGGGAGCGGCGGTGGTGGCGGCGGCGGCGGGTCCGGTGGCAGCGGCAGGTGGCCCCGCGCGCGGCGGGCCGCCGGCCGGGGGCGGGAGGGAAGGTGGCGCCTCGGGCGGGGGCCGGTCCCTGCACCAGGTGACCTGTTCCGGCCGGGATCCGGGCGGCCTCGCCATGCAGTGGCGCGGCGCGGGGCTTTGGTGGCCACGGCGGCGACAGCAGCAGCAGCAGCAGCAGCCCCCGCCGCCCGCTCTCGGTCCCCGGGCCGCAGCCATGGTCCCCCCGAGCGGCAGTGTTCCCCCGGGCCTCGGCGGCCGCCCTGTCAGCGCGCTGCTCTTTCTCTGCTACCTGGTGAGCGCCGGACCCTTATTAGGGTCCTTCCTTCTGCGCGGGCCCTGGGGACGGGGTGGGGGTGGCCTGGGACCCCAACCGCAAGAGGTGAGGACGTCGCTGCGAGTTTGTCTCTTTTCCTTGCCACTGCGCCCCGGGTGCTCCCAGCCCTTGGGATGAGTACCCGGGTGCGTGGACCGCACTTGCCCGCTACTCTCTCTGGAGTCCATTCCTCTTCCTCACCGCCTCGCTGGAGACCCGGGCTAGGTTCCCCTAGAGTACCCTTCTTGTCCGCAGCAACGCTGGACCCTCCCTACCCTGCATTCGTTTCCCGCCCCTTGGAGTATGGCTCTCCAGCCCTGTCCCCACCTGTCCTGGGCTTGTCATTCACCTTCTTGAAGCTCTTTTCCTTCTTGTGCCCAACTTCTCCTTTTCCCCAGTCCCCCAGCCCCCGACTCTCCTTTGAGTTTGCATCGGGTCCTTCTGGCCCAGACGGTTCTGTGCCACCGCACCTTGCGTTTCCAGAGGCGCTTCAACTCCTTGGTCACTCCAGCCAAGTTGCGGGTGCCAGGAGGAAATCTACTTCTTTGTACCACGTTTACCGCCAGAGTGGTGACTTTAGCTGCGTCTTGAACGTTGTCATTTCAGCGCTGCGTCTGGCTTATGCATGTCAGTTTGCAATTTGCACACTTCTTGCCTTCTGTTAGACTTACACGAACTAGATGGCAGTAACCTATTTTAAATACCAGAGAAACTGAGACCCTCAGAGTAAGCTGAGGAGCTATTTCCCAGTTGTTTGGATGACTTGCTCTCTCCCATTTATTCCTGAGTTCTGAGCAATAGTAAATTTACAGAAGCCTACACCCTTGCTGCCCAGCCTACCTTATGTTCCAGGATCCTGCGGAAAGCTTAGGTTATCTCGCCGTATATTACTGTAAATAAATGAAAGGGGAAATGCTGAATCATGAAACTGATGTAATAGGAAATTCACAGGATGCTTAAAAAACGAGCAATGTCATTGTCCAGAACCCCATTCATGTGGCGCTGCCAGTGTTTGCATCCTAGTCTTCGTCAAAGCTCATCTGTGGGGAGATGCTGACAGGACTTGGAATTTGGGTTTGAAGAAATTTGGCACCAATGCAAGTTTGCTGTTGTTTTCAACACTCTTTACTTCGTGGCTCTTTCATTTCTTGAAGCAAGACAGTATAGAAATAGAAATATTAACTGTGCCCTTCTCTCTACCTGTTGAACAGTCCCTGCTTATACTTGTATTTTAGAATTAACCAATGTTATTTTTTTTTGTGGTTGGGTTTACTTTATATTTTCATAAGAAGATGTCAGGTAATGGGAATGATTTTTTTTTTGCCCAAGGGATGTTATTATTTAATATTTATGCCACAGGGTTACAGTACACAGACTCATAAATAAAGCTGCCACGACAGATGACAGGGGTTTTGTTTAAACAGATGATTCTGCGTACAGGGCTCTGCTGGTGAGTGCACAGCCAGAATTTATGTAGTTGAGCAGTCCATGAAATAGTTCCATTTAGATGATCTGGAAAGTTCCACATGAGACTCTCAAGGCCTGGTTGGGGGAAGGGCACTTCTTGACAGCTGACAAAATCAGAGTAACCAGTGTAAAAATCTAAAGGCTAACTTGACCCGAGACTGAAGCTCCATGCTCACCAATGGGGGGTCGTAGGGACAGATCCAAGAGAGGAAATGACCCAAGCGTCAACAGGAGCGACTGAGGGAAGTGAGCAGGTGGACTGTGGAGAGAACAACATGGGCAGACATCTAGGTAGCTGGGTGAGGGGTGGATACAGAGAGCTTCCTACTGGGGGTGGGGTGGGGGTGGGGGTGGGGGCAGCGTCTGATAGCAGGATATCAGACACTTGAATGAACAAGACAGCCATCATTGCTGACTGAGAGGGGTTTGCCCACCTAAACTAAAGCTGGATTCCAGGGGCGGCCTCCACATTTTGCTCTGAGTAGCCAGCCACGTGTGTTGGTGACTGTGCTCCTATTGTATGCTCTACCTGAGATACTTGTGGAAGGTGGGGCTTCTAGGTCTTGGAGATGCTTGGGGTGTGAACTGGGGAACATATACAAGTCTGTCACACACAACACACTCACACACACAGAGAGAGAGAGAGAGAGAGAGAGAGAGAGAGAGAGAGAGAG
This sequence comes from Arvicanthis niloticus, assembly GCF_011762505.2. NCBI lineage: Eukaryota > Metazoa > Chordata > Mammalia > Rodentia > Muridae > Arvicanthis > Arvicanthis niloticus. Next base: position 56,035,465 of record NC_047664.1, on the reverse strand, counting down.
AGAGACCCCACCAGGAAACAATGAGGAGGTGATGTGTTACCGTGTGGGTTCTCCTTGATCAAAGAGTGCTCCCTGGAGGAACTGACTGGTTGGGAGGAAGTTAGAGGCAGGCAGGTGGAACAGAATGTCTAGACCAGAGTTCATGGTGAAAGCCATTTCAGAACTTGAAAGCCGTAAGAATAGCTTCCATTGTGCTAAGTCACGTGTGCCCGCTGCCCAGTATTAATCTTAGTGATACCTTATAGTATCACTAAGATAGTAGTATATATAGTATATAGTATCACTGAGATAGTAGCTGTTGTGATCTCCACTCAGATGAGAGAGTAGTCTCAGAGAGGTTAAGCAAGCTGCTGCAAGCCACACAGACAGCCTGAGATGAAGCCCACGTCAGCCTCCTTCCCAGAGACCCATGCTAGCTCAGTCATGTTTCTGGAGTTTGCTTCCAATAGACCATTCCCCTCTTGCATAAATGTATAGTGTATTAGCAGAGCTCCAGCAATTACCAGCCGCCGTGCAACTGTCCAGGATGTGAGGTCATGTCTAAAGTAGCCGAAGATGCACAGAGCAGGAAGGATGGGCCACAGGATAGGAACAGGATGCCCAAGAGGAAGAAAGAAGGGAAAGAAAAGTAAACCCAGAAACTATTTACCTTTGGGAAGGGTGAGGTAAAAAAATAACCCCAGGTGCAGCATTTGAGCTGCATTGTGTCCTAAGCCCATGGTGACCGAGCAGTGGGTGCCACAATGCCAACTCGCTTATGACGCGGTGGTGGTTCATTCCTATTTTATACTGGCTTGCTAACAGAGACCAGTATGCAGGTAGCTCTCTGAACATGCCCTTCTGAGGGAGTCTATCACCTGGAGTCAGGATTCTGAGGAAGGGCACCTCCCTTCTTCATTGGCTGGGACAAAGTAACCTTTGGTGTCAGCCCAGCCCACCGGAGTCCTGTGCCTGTAGCTAGGATACTGCCAGAGCACGAATAATTGTGAGGCCTGGAAGATAGGCTGAGAAGCCATGCCAGGCAGATTGTTGAAAAGATGATTCCTGGTTCCAGTGACTGCTGGAAAATCCTGAGGTCACCAAAGGTCAAGATGAAGAGAGCCTCCAGAGAGACTGAGGGCCTCCGAAGCAAATGGTTGAACTGCTTCTGCTGAAGTCATGGCTGCTGAGAGGTCTCCTCACACAGGCTTCACCCTGGCCCATAGATCCTCCTGCTGTGTTCTGACACCACTGTGCTTCCCTTCCTCCCCTTGCCTGGCTAAAACAGCCCCTAGACCTGCCCTTGACACTGGAGCTTCTAGAAGGCAATTCTGCCAACTGAACTCTAGTCTCCAATGAGTAATTTTTCCCCCTTAAGCGAGAAAATAAATCTCACTGTAGGCAATATGGATGTCAGCTGTATATCTGAAGTATTCAGAGTGGACATTTGAGCTTGTTAGACAAATAGGGACAAAGAAAGAAGAGGACATTAGCAACTTAGATATAAAAAGAGGGCATTAGCAGACAGCGGCTGTGATAGTCTTGTACCGGAACCCCTGTAAGCGCATCCAGCCCATCCATTACCACCCAGGATTATTTATTATCCTTTCACAGTATGCAACACAGGATGTAAAAAGTTTGAACAAATCTTAAGGACCTTCAGTTACTCAGCTTGTGGAACTGTGATTGTGGATATTTGGAATTCAGAGGTAATCTCCAAATGCCCTATTTGCCAGTGATATCCCTGTTCATCCTGGCCATCCCTCTAGACTCTCCCACGCCGTGGCCCTTTGCCTTTTGCCTCCTGCTTTCGCTGCCTGCCAAGAGTGCAGGAGCAATAGAAAATGTGGTAGAGAAGAAATAAAGGACCCAAGCAATTCTCCAAGATGATGGATAGGCTGGAGCAAACCATAAATAGTCCAAAGTGAATTTAGTTACTCTTTCTATTGGCTTGTCCTGTCCCTCAGAGGGAGGATCTGAGGGAAAGGTTGAGGAATTGCTGACAGGGTTGTGCCTTGGCAACTCCTGCCTTCTGTCTTCACCCGGAGAATGGCTTATTCATGCTGGAGTGTACATCCAGGCCCGTGTGTCTGTCTCTTCCCTGCAAAATGTAGGACAGATTGACCAGAGGGTGTCTTGGTCCTTCCCAATATAAGATGGGATGCCGAAGTCTCTGGATCTACCTTAAGACAAAGAGTGGAGACAGGAAAGTTAGCTGAGAATGTTATTTGGGTGCTTCTAGAAAACAAGAGAGACAGTGCTAGTAAGTTGGGGGTTGGGGAGAGAAAGTTGACTGCACCCACCACAGTGCCACAATCGGCCCCCAATGAAATAAAACCAAACCAACCTTATTCATACTTGTAGGGTCTGAGTTAGAATGAACATGCATGCTAACTAGTATTGAGGGTCTCTGACACAAGTAGAAATATTGATCATTGTTGGGATGGTACATCTCTGGTTCCCTCTGTCTGGGAAAGGGGTGGGCCATGCTTGATGGGAAATGTTTCCCCAGACATATCTTGATGGTGAAGGCCATGTTGACGTCATCGCTCGGTCTGCATAATTGCATGCTTTGTGGATATCAAGGGAAGTTTTGCTTATTGGCTCAGCAGAAATTGGACAAAATAGGACTTTTAAGCTAATACAATTGCTTTTGTGGCCATGGAAAGTTTGATCCAGCCAGTTTGGAGAGAGAGTGTTCTGGAGCCAGTCTTCTTAGGTGATGGATGGGGTGGCCGGCAGGAATGAGAAAAAAAAAAAAAAACAGATGCAGTTATTGTTTGCGTATCTGACCTGCTCCCACACACTGGTAGGTGTAAATGAACTTCCTGTGGTGAGAGTGAATGATTTCAGATTCTCCAATCCCTGTTCATTCCTTCAATACCTAGTGGACCATGTAGAGAAGAATGCTGGTTTCCTAGCTCTGTGGAACAGGGCTATTCGAACGGAGTCACTTCTTATTGATTTGTTTAAAGGAATCAAATGCACTCATCCTAAAAGAAGTTTAGGCCATGTGGATAGTTTTTTGTTTTTTGTTTTTTTTTTTTAATCTGGAAGATATATGGGCTCATCTGTCCTTGATGCCCAGGCTGAATCAATGAGTTAAGGTTTCTAACTTTGGTTCTTCTATTATGAACACACATTAACTGATCTATTTTATTTTCTAAAAATATTACAGTGCACAATTACACAGGCAAAACAGTTTATGTCTTGTGACTGTGCATGACATTCTTAAATTTGACTTTGATTGGGGATCCCTTCTGCCAGAACCAGTTACCCGAGGGCTCTGGAGTCTTTTCCCAGCCCCAAGTGAACAGAGCGATTCTTTAGTTTATGGAGTGGAACGTTGATATGGTCGCTTAAACAGCATGATATGAAGGGGCCAGAAGTTCCCCCTTCCCACCCTGAATGCCTAGCTTAGAGCTGCGGTGAGCCTGAGGTTTGTTTGGTTTTGGTGGTGGTGGTGGGGTTTCCCCCTTGCATTATCTCATAAGCCTAGACTACAAGCTCAGAGATCTGGCACTACTTATCCTGGTAACAAGAATGAACTTGTCAGATGAACCAGACTCCAGCTGGGTGGGGTTGGGGGTTGTCAATGGGAAAATTTTTTAATACAAAAAAATAGGTTTTACATTTTTTTTTTTCTGGAGGCATGGAAGAATTCCAGGCTGGTTGTCTGAAGACCAGGAGCAGGAAAAGAGGTGGAGAGGCGTCCCAACTGACCCAGTTGGTGCCACCTTCTGGAACCTCTCAGGTCTTAGCTCAAGGTTTGTTCCTCGAGCTGGTAATGCTGGTGGTAAGAGGGAGCCAAGGAGGCTCAGTGGGGAGTCGTAGTCATCCTTCATGGGACAAGTTGGGACAGTAAGGAAGGACAGTGCACTCTTAAGTTTGGATCAGCTGTTTTGGTTTCTAGTTATCTGGGAGGGCTGTAAGGCAGGAGCTTGACCACTCAAACACCTGGCAGGCCCTCATATCTACTGCTTTTTTTTTTTTCAAGGAACATACTAATTCCCACTGTATGCTAAGGTCTCTTTCAGAATCTGAAGATATGACAAGGATATAGGCTCTGGCTCTCGGAGTTTCTAGACCTAAGAAAGCGGGGGCAGGCCTTTTAGTTTATGTTAATGCAACCTGGCACAAGAAAATACCTATGGCGCTTGGACACGTGTCACGCCTGAAGCTGGAACTCTTCAAGTTAATTGCCTTATTTTCCTGGCAGGAAACAGCTGACAACCACACACATGGCTTGAGCCAGGAAATCAGCTTTGGCTTAATCAATATTTAGAGTGTGATGTGTTACTAATCGGTGTTGGTTTTGTACATAGCAGAGGTAGCCACAGCTCACGGTGAGGCAGCTGCCCTCTGGGCCTGCTCTAGCCTGGGAGAAGCCAGCTTGCCTCATTGCGTAGGTGTTCCAAAGACTAGAGATCCTAAGGGCTGCTCAGAGGCCGTAGACAAATGCTCTGCGCATGACACATGGGCTGATTTTAGGACCAACATATCCCTATCATATTACAGAAATGCTGTCCTCTTCCTGAAGTCCCGTTTGCACTCCAGCTACCACAGTACTTCTCACACTTCTCAAATAAGCTACCTCACTGCCCAGCCTAGCGTCAGGTTCTTATCCAATTTGAATCTTTACCAAAAGAAGCAATAGCAGAATGTCAATACCTACCACACGGGAGCCTTAGAGAAGCACACAGCCAGGCCTCATCAGGTCATTGCTCCTGAGTCTTTTATCCCATCTCTCCCATTGCAACTCCATACAGGGCCTAGCTTCTATCACTCTGTGTCTCAGAACTCCACATAGAAAAAAGCTGGATGTTGTTGGACAGTGGTTGACAAACTATGGGCCGGTCCAGCCAGTGTGCCTGTTTGTGAACAGAAGTTATATGTATGGGACAACAACCTCCTTCAGTCATAGCTTGTGGACTGTTTTTTCACCACAGTGAAGTACAAGTGGCCAGAGATACCCAAGACGAGTCAGTCTTCACATCCCATAGCTTCCGGATCCCTGAAGTCCAACCAATCAAGGATCAAAAATATTGAACAAACGATTGCATCTGTACTGAACATGTATAGGTGCTTCCTCATTATTTTTTTCTGAAACTGAATAACAACTATACACAAAGCATTTACATGACATAAGTCACCTAGAGATCATTTACAATATACAGGAAGATGGCAGGGAAGATGACTTGGCCAGTAAAAGGTTTGCCTTATAAACACAAGGACCTGAGTTTGACCCCCAGAACACATTTTTTAAAAAAAAGTTCAGCATTGATCAGACATAGTAGCACACACCTTTAATCCCAGCACTCAGGAAGCAGAGGTAGGAAGATCTCTAGGAGTTCAAGACCAGCCTGGTCTAATAACCTGTTTGAAGCTAGCCAGGGTGACATAGCTAGACCTTATTTCAAAAAACAAATGACCAAATAAAATCAGATGAATGTGATGGTGTTTATTTTTTTATTTTATTTTTTATTTATTTTATATTTATTTATTTATTTTATTTTACTTTTATCTCCAGTCCCAGAGAAGTGGATGCAGGGGGATCACTGGGACTGGCTAGCTAATTAGCTGAGCATATTTGGCACATTTCAAACCAGTGAAAGACCCTGTCTCAAAACAACAACACCCTCTAAACAAAACACCTAGACAAACAAAGATGGTACCTGTGAAACAACAGTAAAGGTCTTCCTCTGGCCATCACATCTGCATGCGTGCACACACACACATGTGTTCCCGTTAGACACATAGGAGGACTTGTTCCACAGTTACCCTGTACTGTATAAGAAACCTGAGCACCCACAGATGTTGCTACTATTTGGGGTCTGGAAACCAATGCCTTTCAGAGACTGAGGGATGACTGCTTTTTTACCATTTAGCCTTTAAGAGAGAGAGAGAGAGAACAAGTTCAATGACCGCAAATCTAGAATAGCATAATCCATATACAGTTCAAACCACATCTGTAATTTTATATTCGGTAGTTACCACATTGAAAAAGCAAACAAGAACAGGTAGGATTCATTTTAATATATTTTATTTAATTTGATGTATCCAAATATCATTTTGACGTGCAATCAATATAAAAACCATTAATAAGACACTTTGTAACCTTTTGTTATAGCAAGGCTTTGAAATTCAGGGTATAGTTTATACTTCCAGCATGTCACAAGTGTCTGCTCTGCCTCCTGACTATCACACAAGAGAACATATGTGTTGAATCTGCATTCTTTCTGTTTGCTTTTGCTGACTCTCGGGGCTTAGAACCAGATGAAAATACAATAATCTTCATATAAGTATCCAGACATTTTCTTTGAAGCAGAATTTGGAAGGCAGGCCCTGGAGAGGTGCGGGGTGAGGTGTGACTCCACCTCCGTCAGCCACAATGTGACAAGTGTAACGCGCCGGGCAAACTGTGGCACGCTGCCCTTATTAATGCAGAAAAGTGTGACGGGCGCATTTTCAAGCAATCAGATGTAAAATAATGAACAGGCTTATTAGGAACCACACTTCGCAGGGGAATCAAATGGCTTTCCCCCTTCATTTCTGTTCAAAAGGGAGCTCTCTCCTTTTAGCATTGAAAATGTGCTAGAAAAAAATTAAAATAAAAGCAAGAAAACTGGGCCTGGGTGAGTTTCTCAGAAGGTATAGAAAGAATATGCTCCAGAGTCACTCTTCAGAAGAGAACAGGTTGTGGTGCACATTGTACCAAGGAAGGCTTTGGACTCTGGGCTTTGTCTGGCCTCAAGAAGTGAAAGGTTCCTGCATGGGTTTCTACGGGAAAGTGTCACCCAGGCATAAGATGCTCTGGCCAACTGTTCAGGTCCATAGGCACCAGAGACTGCTGGCTTTGGGGGAAATTCTGTTTGAGTGTTGAATGAATGCATTCTTCCTATGGACCAACACTGAGTTCCTCTATTTGTGCAAAAGGAGGATGCAGCCCAGAGGTTCCAGGCAGCCATGAATCTTGTCTTGCTGTGATGTGCTTTGGGGTGGGCATTGTGTCGGTGGTGGGTTTGTGAAGGTGAAGAACAGGAGCCTGGCTCCTGGATCAGCTCTGCTAGCCGAGCAGTGGGGAGATGGGGCAGATGCTTGTTGTTTCCTTGTCTGCAAAACAAAGAAGAGGGCTCGCCATCACCAATGGCTCCTGCTCCACTTCCAACTATAAGATTTTTGTTAATGTGTGTTTCCTCCCTGTAATTTAGTGGTATGCATGAGAGCAGAAAACAATTAATTTCAGAGGGGTGGACAGTTGGAGATGTTCTTACTCCTTACAGACTCAGCCCCCACATTGCCCATGATGCCTGTAAAGGAATGGCCAGCCCTTCCATTCACTTTCTGTCATTTGTGGAAACTTGACACTTTCCTCTCTTAAGATGGTTGCTCTCCACTCTGAATATTCATGTGGTCTGGAATGCAAACTATAATGAGATAAACACACATATCTGCCCCCTACTCTGTCTTCTTCATCATTCCATGTTGCATGGCAACAACTGATCCTATGTGTATTCAAGTGATTTGGGTTTTAAAGTGTGTGTGCGTGTGTCTTCATGTATGCATGTGTGCGGTAAGTGTGCATGTGTGTGTGTGTGCTTTGCAATCCAGTATGGTATTTATAAACCCACTTAAAAATGGCAAGAGTAACAAAAGTCACAAACCCAAAACGGCCTTTGGAAATGGTCCCATCATCTGTATATAAAAGTCGCCAGTCTTCCTGGCTGTAGAGTGCTCTGGGACTGGAAATATTTCATTTACTTAAGCTGTGGACATGTACACATTTTACCTTACACTGTGACAGACAGTGCTGACATGAAAAGCCTCTACCTACACCTTTTCCTACAGATTTCATGTATTTGTAGGATAAGATCCCTCGAGTGGGATTGCTGGGCCAGAAGGCTACTGCATTTACGCTTTGGGTAGGTGTTGACTGACTGCTTGCAGGAATGGCCACCAGCAGCCGAATGTGCCTCCCCACACTGCAGCCAGCAGAACCTGAAATCTAACCTTGATCTGGAGAGTCTAGTAGGTTAACAATGCCATCTCTGTGTGGCTTTAATTTGCTTTTCTGCTCCCATGAGTGGGGCCATCCTCATCACTGAGTTATGAGTAGCTCAGATTTCTGCTGGACAGTTACCCTAATCCTCTCATACACTGAGTCCAAAAGAAAACACCACCCCTTTCACGGACCGAACCGGGATACAGAGGGAAGTGTTCCTGCTCTGAACTGGCACCCACTGCTCTCTTTCTGTATCATCGTCTCAGATTCTCATGCCTGCTTGTATCTCTGCCGTGGTTCTGGTCCCTGGCCAAGCCACACTACTTTCTCCTGAACATTTTGGTTCTTTGCTGCTTGCCCAGATTTTGCTTTTTCTGCTACTTTCAGGTTCTGCCTTGCATTGTCCTCTGTAGAACTTCTTTCACCCTACAAAGCCCAAATGGAATCTCATTTCTCCCTTAAGCCTGATCTAGACCTC
>NC_047664.1:55102006-55124506 GCF_011762505.2 Arvicanthis niloticus | reverse complement strand
AGGTAGATACTTAAACCTGCTTCAATTTTAAGTTATTCTATTATAGCCAGAATGAACTATGGATTATTTTGTTTCCCATTATTAAACATAAAATAAATCAACACAACTTTTAAATGAAGTGTTAGAAGTTAAGGGAAGAGTTCACACCACTTATGTGAGGGCCCGAGAGCTGAATGATGCTCACTCTACAATGACCCCCTTCAATGAACTTGGTTTATGCAGCCTCACCCACACAAGGTCTCAGAGATCAGCAGTCCACCATGCCAACTGCTCCAGGCCACTCCCAGTTTCTCCCCTTAGCCAAGCTTTGGACTTATTGTCCCAGCTCATCCTTAATGAACATAAAGGTAAGGGGGACATTGAGAAAGTGATACCTAATGGCTGGCCCTTTCAGTAACAATCCTTAAACTCAAGCAGAAGTTTCTACTGAAAGTGAAGTATGCTATGACATAAAACATGTGGCACTTCTTTTGTGGTGACTTGAATAAGACTTGTCACTCCCAGCCTCATATGTTTGAACACTTGGTTCACCATTGGGGGTGTCCACTAGGGAAGTTATGGAACTTTTAGAACACGAAGGCTTGTTGGGAGAGGTTTGTCACTGAGAACTGATTTCCAAGTAACCTTGGCTGGTTGCCATTGACTCCAGTGTGTGGCTGAGATTTGATCTCTCAGCACCCCGCCCCTGCTGCCACACCTTGTGTACTGATAGTTTTGTGTGTTGACTTGACACAAGCTGGAGTTATCATAGAGAAAGGAGCCTCCCTTGAGGAAATGCCTCCATGAGATCAGCTGGAAGGCATTTTCTCAATTAGTGATCAAGAGGGGAGGACCCAGCCCATTGTGGGTGGTGCCATCCCTGGGCTTGTAGTCCTGAGTTCTATAAGAAAGCAAGCTGAGCAAGCTGGGGGAAGCAAGCCAGTAAGCAAACACCCCTTGATGGTCTCTGTATCAGATACTGCCTCCAAGTTCCTGACCTGCTTGAGTTCCAGTCTTGACTTCCTTTGGTGATGAACAGCAATGTGGAAATGTAAGCTGAATAAACAAGTTCGTCCCCAACTTGCTTCTTGGTCATGATATTTTGTGCAGGAACACAAGCCTTGACTAAGACACCTTGACAGTCATAATCCCAAACAAATGCACTTTAAGATACTTTGAATCATGATATTTTGTCATAGGAACAGAAAAACGACTTCCAAGCCATCACAGGTGTTGGTCACTGCCAACCTTCCTGGGATCAGCTTCCTAGTGCTAAGCTAATTGCTGAGTGACAAGCAGCAAACAGAAGGTTTTTATGAGTTGTGAGGATGAAATCCATGTTAGGAAGTAGCAAAAAGAGGCAGATACAAAGAAAGAGATCAGACAAGAACGTTCTTTGTGTGGAAAGCACTCTAGTCATGGTTACTGCTTGCAGAGCTGATGGGAAGCATGTTCCTCAAAAGCCTGAGATTGGGAAGCAGTATTGGAAGTTTTGCCAAAGAAATTATGAGGTGGGATTTTTCTTAGACCTTAAATCAGAGCCTAGTGTGATTTTGTTTCTTAGAGCTACTTGGTGATATATAGGATTATAAGATTTTTTGATTGTGTCTAACCAATGTCTAGCAGACAGACGCCAGGACAGATCCAGCATCAAAGAATTCTCTGGCCTAAAATGTTGTTAGAGGTGATACTGGGAGACCCTACTTTAAACCACCTACCAGACCCTCCAATTTACTAAAGCTTCCCAGCTCTCAGGTAAAAGAGATCCAGGAAAAACACACACACACACACACACACACACACACATAAAGGAATCCAAGTCTACCGAGGACAATACTCTTGCAGGCCTGCATATACTACAGTGGTGACCAGCAGGGTCAGATAGTACAGGGAGACTTATATTTGGCCTTTTCTTATCTCTTATTGGTATATCATGGCATTTGGGGACATGAAGGTTGTGGGAAAAAAAACCAAACTTGCTTCTGAGGTTTACATGTCAGTGAACATGAAATATGACAGCTGAAGTAAGAAGTTTAATGTTACTCTGAGGTTTGAGACATAGAACAATGCACAAGTACCAGACTGGGATTTTGAGTTGTGTTCATGGAGGAAGGGCATTTATGCATGGGAAGAGGGTGTAAAGGTTATTTCATGATCAAAAAGACAATGCCATAGAGTCCCTAAACCTAGCTTTGAACACATTTTCCAGCCTCACAAGTAGTTTGGTATGGCTGCAGATTGACCTCTGACCTGTATAATATGTGTTATGCTCACATCTGAATGGCCTGGCCCATACAAACCTCCATTCAAGCCACTTCACTATGACTGATGTCAATAAACATAAGGGATTTGGATGCCACATGCTAAAGAGTAGGGAGCCACAATATGGAAAGAACCTGGGACCCTGACATACTGCTTTGAAGAGAGCTAAGTGTTCTTCAAGGCTACATATGGGAAGACAAAACTTTTTTTATGGTTGCCACAACTACTTAATGTTTATCTGTTAATGTTCACATTATCTTAACTAGTTTTCCAACACAAGGGAGTCCCAACTGTTTAAATTTTTAACTACTATGGTTAAAACAACATCTCTAGCCTCCCTGACAAGACTTACCAATGTGGGTCTTAGGTGGGTGACTCCATCATCTCTCAAGTCAGAGATGGTTCACTAAGGTCAGTTCTGCTTGGGATTAGTCAGAGAGCTTGATGGACCATTTGGAAAGGGAGTAGAAGGTTTCTCCATGAGGATGTCCCAGAGGATCTAGAGAGTGCCTGTGGGTGCCTGGGATCTCTGAATCACTCCACCAGGTTCCCCTTCACTCTGCCCTTATGAAATCCAACCCCAGCTGACTTGAGGCTTGGACCAAGCATGGCCCCCACCACTTCATGCAAAATGTCTGCTTGGACCTGTCCCAGTGAGGAAGAGAGGAGAGATAGAAGAGACAAAGCATAAGATACAGAGGAGACAAAGACCTTCCTAGAGGCCAGGTCTAGACCCTACTCAGGGATCCCTTTCTGGTAAAGCAGACCTCGTCTGCACCAGAATATTCTATCTTAAGGAGTCCAAGAGAGTATTAAAATCAGCCTCAGTGTGACACTTTCCCCACTAGCACAGGGTCTAATACAACCTTGGTTCTCAGACCAGCAGAATCAATGAAGGGTGTGCTGAGAAAAGAAATACTAGCTTAAATTCTTTATGCCTTGAAAGACATGCATTGGTAACGCTAGTCAGTGATCCCCTTCAAACTGAGCTGTTTGGGTACAAAGAGTTTATTCTAGCCCTCTCTGTATTTTAAAGACCAGTCAGCCTGCCTGATTAGCACTCAACATTCTTGTAAGTGAATCTAATTAGCCTAGATACACAGACAGAAAGATGGAGTTTGGAAGATCAGAATGATCTCTACAAGGCAGCTTTATCATTGTATGGCTTCCTCCCTGCTAGAGCAACAATATATTTTTGAAATATAGCCACATGTACTCTGTTTCTGTAACATGCTTATGTTATGGTTTGAGTGTTGCTGGGGGTCTGGACTTCAAAAACCTACCTTCATAGGGCTAGAGGCATGGCTCAGTGGCTAAGAGCACTTACTAGTCTTGCAGAGGACCCAGCTTTGCTTCCAAGCATACATATGGTGGCACACAAACATCCTTAAATCCAGTTCCAGGCAATCCAACGCCCTCTTCTGACTTCCATGGGCACCAGACACACTCATGGTACACAGACATACATACAGTCAAAACACTCATACAGTTAAATAAAAATGAATAAATCTTAAAAACAAACAACCACCCCTATATTCTGCTTTACTAACCTGAGGCTGGGCATGTAAGTCACTAGTCCATACTCTTAACATCCACAAAAGAAGATGACAATGCTGCCCCATTTGCCTTGGGTTATAGCTCAATGGTGCAGTACATGCAAAGTACGCCAGTGCTTAGTTAGCAGAGCAGTATGCATGAGACCCTGTGTTCTATCCCTGGCACTTTTTTAAAAAGTTTAAAATAGATGTCTTTGTAGATAGTTTGGACAGTAAAATGCTTGCCTTGCAAGCCTGAGAATCTAAGTTCTATCTCCATCACCATGTAAAAAAGCTGGCCTTGGTGAGGCATCCTTATAATTCTATCACAGGAGAAGTAGATAGACTAGCTTCTGGGCAGCCAAACTAATATAGTTAGAGAGCCTATGAAGAGATCCTCCCCCTACAAGATGAATGATATTTGAGGAAGGACACCTAGGGTTGAGCTGTTACTCGGGCATGTGCACACACACACACACACACACACACACACACAGACACACACACAGATGGACAGAGAGTGACATGCTTTTAATTCCAAGACTTGGGAGATCCAAAAGCAGGCAGATCTTTGTTAGTCTGAGGCCAAATGAGTCTACATAGTAAATTCCAAGCTAGCCAAGACTACATGATGAGACCCTATTTCTAAATAACAAGATGTTTGCTTTGCTGACCTCACAGGAGTACTGTCAGAATCAAGGGCATGACACTTAAGAAAGCCCTTTACAGCCGGGCAGTGGTGGCACATGCCTTTAATCCCAGCACTTGGGAGGCAGAGGCAGGCGGATTTCTGAGTTCGAGGCCAGCCTGGTCTACAGAGTGAGTTCCAGGACAGCCAGGGCTACACAGAGAAACCCTGTCTCGAAAAACCAAAAAAAAAAAAAAAAAGAGAGCCCTCATATTCCTCGTTTCCTAGCCTTAGTTGAACAATATTTCCTGGACTTTGAAATACTTCCAAGTACTTTGAAAGTCTCCCAGACCCCAACCTTTATCCACTTTACACATGAAGAAATGTGGGACAGTGGGCTGTGAGAGGCAGCTGGGTACCTGGTCAAGAACAGGCCTCAAACCCGGGGTGGGACAGTAGGTGTTTGACTTTGCTCCTCTGCCCTGGTTCCTTTCACTTATCCACAGCCCCTCCCAAAGAAACCAAAGAAAGGTTTGTGGCCTTAGGACACATAGCACAGGTAGAGGGTGTGACTACAGGTCGCAGAGCCTCAAGAGATCTCCATATTAATGAGATACCTAAAGGCCAGAGGGCGGAGCCCAATTAAGCATTCCTTCCTAGACCCTCCTCCTTGCAAAAGATATTTAACCTCAGGCCCACCCTGAAGACATGGGGTATAGCTTCATCCACTTCCCACCATGACAATAAACCTTTTAAAACCATGGACATCCTCTTTGTGGCCCGCGGGGCAGAACCATAGAGGGGGCCTTCATCCAATGAGCCCCTGCCTAATCTCTCCCCAGAGGACCTCACTATGTTCCAGCCACTGAGGCCGCCAACTCAAGCAAGCTAGCCGAGCCAGCCATGACCCAGCCAAGCATGTTGCCTGGACCAAGACTCTCATCCACCACCACCCCCCCCCCCCCAGGGCACCACTGGAGCTTCTCCCCCTTGCCCCTTTCAGCCGTGGGCTGGTCCAGTCTCAATCCCTTTGTAGCCTCTCAGTGGCACCTAGGAGCCCAAGGGCTAAGACAAGCTGGTCTCCAGTCAGACACCTCAGCCCCGAGACCCCACAGCCCAGGAGCTCTGCTCCCCGTGGGACCTCAGACTGGGATCTCCCCACTCCCAGAGCAGAGTTCTGCGACTTCTCACAGCCCAGCGTTCACCCAGCTCCGAGTGGAGTGAACTCAGTCAAACTCCTGCTTCTGTCCTCTGAGCTGAGGTTCCAGACACCTGGGGCAACAGACACTGGGAACCACAACTCAGCCCAACAGAACCCATGCCCACATGTAAGCTACAGCCCCACAAAGAAAGCCAAGCTTGGGTGGGCTCAAGAACACACAACTGATAATCAACAGAACTGGGAATGAAACCCAAGTCTGATTCTACAGCGTCTGTTCTATCTCCTTTTTTCTTGCCCTTCCTCCTTGTCCCCTGACTCTTCATCTGCCCCTCCCTTCACCATTCCCCCAGCAGAAGTGAGGGGGTGGTACAGACAGACAGTGGGCTTGCTAATAGCTGAATCACCTGTCCCTTTATGAACTCAAAATTGTGACTTTGCTCTAGTCTGGGGTTTCTGGCACCACAGGAGGGCAGAACCTCTTGTTGGTCTAGGGAGAACTTGGATTGTTAAACTCAAATCCACCAGTGTAATCACGTTCACTTGCTCACAACTGCCCTAGGCATGGGCCTTGGATTCGTGGCCAATGTGGCCACTTATGAAGCCTTTTGAGGTGTGATTAGAAAGTTATCTTTACAGCTAAACTCTTGGATGAGACATTGACATGTAAAGATAAAATTCCTGGAACTGTGGCAGCCATTCTGTTACAACAGGAGAAATGATCTGACACGAAGTAAAGAAATTGAGGCAGGCAAGGATATGGAAAACAGCAACCCAGGACATCACTTGGCTTAAACTACACACAGCCTCTTTCCTGGCAATGCACTTAATAGCCTGGGAATCGAGCATGTACCAGAATGGAGATGCATGTACACCCCACTCCAAATGATTATAGTAAGTCAGGCCCTCCCTAACAGTCCTTGAGTGACTTCCTGTGTCTATTTAAATAGGTATCGGAATATATCTGAGGTCTAGAGGAAGTGGGCCACCCAGCCTCACCTGAGTTTTGGTGCAAGCCCGATGAGACAAACTATCATCGGGGTGAATTTTTAAGGAAAAACTCCTATTTGACATCTCATGCCTATGCATGACTGGGCTCGCACGTGATTGAAACCAGATACATCCTGGGAAAGGACATGTACAATGAAGAAAAGCTTGTCAACTCAAGCCTGTCAATCAAAACAGAAAACCACCCATGTCCAGCATCTAGTAACTGACTCTGAGTCCTCCTGGGCCCAATCAGAGTCTCCAAACAATTGCCCTAGCTCAGGTATCCAACTGCCTCCTCACAGTGTATCTGACCTATACTTTTGCTTTGCTTTAGAATAAACTTTCTTGCTATTTTGCTATTTGTGTGTGCTTCTTCTTTTTCCTCTATTCATAATTTCATTTTCTTTTTCTTCCGTCTTTATGAAGCCAGCACCTTCCATGGGCTCTGGTGGAGGGTGTGGGGTAGCAGCCAGCAGGTCTAAATCAAGGTTGGTGTATTCTCTTCCTGGCTTCATGAGATCAATTTCTGACTACCTTGCTATGAATGGCTCAGCCCAGTTGGTGGAAAAAAAGAGTCACCAGAGAAACAAACCTCTGGGGGGTGTCTATGAGGGAGTTTCTAGATTGGGTTAATTGAAGTAAGAAGATCCACTTAAATGTAAGTTGACTCCATTCCAAAACAAAACAAAACAAAAATGAGGAAAGCAAGAGCTGAGCACAATCAAATCTGTAGATGCAATCAATCATCTGCATCCTATAACTGCTGCTCTGTCTTTCTCACCATGATGGACTATATCCACTGAAACTGTAAGCCAAATAAACCTTCCTATCCTCCAGGTGCTCTGTCAGATATTTGATCATAGCAATGAGACAAGTAACTAACACGGCCCATTTGAGGATCACATGACAAGCTATCCTGAGCATCCTTTCCACCTGCCATAGGCATCCAAAGTGACTGACACACCCAAACACAAATCCAGTGCAGTGCTGTCCATGAACTGATGCAGAATGTTCAACTAGACAACAGGAGTGAGCCCCTTTGCTTGCCTTGTGGGAACCAAATGACTCCTGAATGTTATCAGTGCATCCAAGTTCCTATCCATTATTTTCCAGAGGACTTGAGGCTTCAGCAGGAAAACTGTCCAAGCTCTCGGACATGTTATTGACAGAGAAGCTATGCATCTGAAGGCTTCTGCCTCACCAAACCTGCCAGACAGTCAAGGTACCTGGGGAAAGCCAGGGGTGGGGGCTCACATCTTTAATCCTAGCACTCAACAGACAGATGGAAGCAAGCAAATCACTGTGAGTGACCAGGCCAGCCTGGTCTACATATCAAGTTCCAAGTCAGCCTGAAACTCTATCTCAAACAAACAAACAAACAAACAATATCTAAAAATAAATAACTACATTTAAGCAGCCTATAGTAGTAAGTTAAGTGTTTCTCGCATTGCTTGTATAAAGCACACCTTCATCATCTGGGTACATCTCTAATAGTAGCAAACTGAACCAGGAGTGGAGATGGAGGTGGGATGCCTGTGTGAACTTGTACACATGTATGTGTGCACACATGCAAAGTGAAGCAGCCATCCACATGGGAGGCAGTGTGTGCCACCAGCACCCAGCTTGCTGGTCACAGCAGCTGCACTTCACAGAACTCCCCTCCTGTCCTGCCACTGACGAATTGCACTGATCTGCAAAACAGACAAGCCTGCAATTGCCTGCATGCATTTAGTCTTCTCAAATTAAGCCAGCTTCGCTTCGAGCACAGCATATGGAATTTTCTGGGGTGTTTATAAACACGGATACACTCAAACCCTCGTCCACTCTGCTTAAACCAAACCAAAAATAGCATGAAGAGCAAAGCCATCTGGATGGAAGGGATGATCTGTCACCAGGGCCACATGTTCTCAGAGGTGGGAAGGACGTCTGTAAGTAGCTGTGACTAAGGCGGAGATTGTGCTCTGGGCTCTGGGCAACACTGGCTATATTCCCACATGAATGTGTTAAGTTTGGCTCATTTTGTGTTTCTAAGGGGGCAAAAAAAAAAAAAAAAAAAAACCTTAAGAATTGAGAAACTTGAGCCTGGAAAGAGGGCTTGGTGGTTAAGAGCCTGCATAGTTCCTGTATACTGGCTGCTCTGGGAGAGAATCTGGGTTCAGTTCCCAGCACCCCCATGGCAGCTCACAACCAGCTGTAACCACCAATGGTGGGGGACTATAAGGCTAAAGTTATGTTTTAGGTTTAAATAGCTGCACTTAAGAGCACTATAAAACAAACATGCCTATAGCCTGTGCTTCACTTGTCCAGGACACTTGCCAACGTCCTGGAATGGTGAAGACTGCTGAAATAAGACAACAAGCCATGTGTTTTTCATGTAGTTGGTTGCTCCAACTACACAGGACATGCTTGATCACACATGGGTGGGAGGTGTATAGGCAAGAGGTGTGTCAGGATGTATGCTTGTCCCCAGCTGCACAAAAGCAGGAAGTGTGCAGGCCTGTGGGGTTTGCCTTTCTAAGTACCTAAAGTAATTCACAGAATTCTCTGAGAATCCATGGCATAGACCTGGCCAGTGCCCATCACCCTGGTCAGTATTTAATAAAGCTTGCTTCCAAGTTGGCTCAAAAATTGTGCTGATGATCTTATTCTCACCCGGTGGGATTAACAGGATCTACAGGATTAACAGGATGACCTCTTCTGTATTCTGAGGACACTACACACATACATACGCTCATACATACACATAAAATAAGTAAGTCGGCTCAGAGAACTCAGAGCAAAGTCCTGAAACTTAAAAAAAAAAAAAAAAAATGAGGAATTCGCATGAAAAATCAGACTTCCTGTACCTTTTGAAAGAAAGTGGAACTGTGGCCTCACTATGTTCCTACCTGCTGGGGGACAATGGCTCTGGCTCTTCCTTCTGTAACAGGCTCATGAAGAAGTGGTTTCATGAAGAAGTACCAACCAACCCATCACTTGGGATCACAAGATAAGTAAACTCCGGATAAAGCCCGACATCTCTTCCTGCATTTTTCCTCTGTCTGCTTTACTTGGGTCCCACGTTTGCCTTAAGGGGGTTTTACCTAGAAACTAGTCCCCTGCCTTGTCCCCTCTAAGGCTGAAAGGACAAAAACAAGAGTGATTGAGACATCTTACTTTCAACTTTTTACCATGTCCCATTCCTGACATACACACTCTCCTCACAACTCCAGCAAACCTCTTAAAGGTCTCAGTTGCCCTAAACTTAGAGTTACGTTATGGTCCGAGATCAGCAGAACCTGGAAGGGCAGATCACCTTGAGATGAGAATGATCACCTGTCTTAGTCAGGGTTTCTATTCCTGCACAACCATCATGATCAAGAAGCAAGTTGGGGAGGAAAGGGTTTATTCAGCTTACATTTCCACATTGCTGTTCATCACCAAAGGCAGTCAGGACTGGAACTCAAGCAGTCAGGAAGCAGGAGCTGATGCAGAGGCCATGGAGGGATGCTACTTACTGGCTTGTTTCCCCTGGCTTGCTCAGCTTGCTTTCTTATAGAACCCAAGACTACCAGCCCAGGAATGGCACCACCCACAAGAGGCCCTCCCCTCTGGATCACTAATTGAGA
Organism: Arvicanthis niloticus; assembly: GCF_011762505.2. Lineage (NCBI taxonomy): Eukaryota > Metazoa > Chordata > Mammalia > Rodentia > Muridae > Arvicanthis > Arvicanthis niloticus. Next base: position 55,114,345 of record NC_047664.1, on the reverse strand, counting down.
AAATGCCTTACAGCTGGGTCTCATGGAGGCATTTTCTTAACTGAAGCTCCTTTCTCTTGATAACTCTGGCTTGTGTCAAGTTGACACAAAACCAACCAGTACATCACCCATGATGGCAAGACTGGGGAATAGAAGCCACTATCTTCTAAGAACAGCTTGTCCCTCTAAGTAATAAGGACTTCTTCAGACCACTTTGCAGAATCAGAACTGAGACAATGGTGAACTCGATTAGGACTACTTACTTAGGCATACTCCTTGCCTCTGGTCATGAATCTCCCCGTGTAGTCCTAAAGCTCACACCAGTACCCTAACAACTCCTGTGGGTCACTGGACCCTTTGTCTGTTCTTCCCAGTCCAGTGTGTGCACGGACTAGACTCAGTGACTCATTCTTCTCTACCTTTCAACATTACTGAGCTGTCTAACAGGCAGGTTGAGATACATAGCTGAGCCTAACCTGTCAGACTGTCAGAACTAACACTGTTATAAAACTACCATTCCATCCCTACTCCTTCCCCCCCCCCCCGCCCCCCGACAGCCTATCCATACCACGTTTTCTCTGTGCTGTCCTTGGTCTTATATATAGTTGTTCTACCATCCGTATCTTGTCTAACAAGATACTCATTTTATAGAGGAAGAAACTGGGTCTGTAAGCCCAAAATCAAACCTGACCAAGGCCTGTGAGCAAGAGCTGGAGACCACATTTGTTTTGCGGACATAATGAGCGAAGCACCACATTGTGAGGTTAGAGGGTAAAGAACACAAGCTGTCCCCCAACCCAGGAATTCCTTCATATTTCAGATAGGGCTTTGAACTTATTTCTCAATTGGTAGAATTGGGTAGCATGACGAATTAAATTGGTTGTACCCATGTTTTGACGGTTTAGGGGACCACGGGTGCCAAGGAGATCAGAAGGGGAGATCTGATTCTTGGAGTCTGCTAGCTGTAGAGCTCAGTCAGTGTTCTAATCTCCAAACATTAGGGAGACAAACATATTAAGGGTTGAGTTGCTTGTGAAGGAGCTTGTGGGGCGGTGGACTGTGAGAAGCAGCTAGGTGCTTGGTCGAGCAAGAGCTTGGAACCCCAGAACCTTACTGGACACTGGACGGCAGGAGTTCAGCTCTGCTCCCAGGCCCTGGTTCTTTTCATTTAGCTTCAGCCCTCCAACAACTACTCCCACAGAGAGGTCTATGACCATCAGTCAAGAGGAACAGGCCTCAGGCCCTAGAGAGATTTACATACTAATGAGGTACCTGAAGGCCAGAGGGTGGAGTCAATTAAGCATTCTTCTCCAGCCCCTCCCACCTCTCTCCCTGCTATTTAACTCAGGACTGCCCCTGGGTTTTACAGGGGAGGGGGGGGGTTGGGGAGAGTGGGGTGTGTGCATCCAGATCTATCCACCATCCGCCATGACATTAAAGCCTGTAAAAACCCATGGACTTTCTTGTGTCATTGGAGCCGCGCCAGAACCGTGAAGTCACAGCAGCCAGGCCTAACTTCCCCGTGGAGGAAACCCTCCCCCCCAGCGTTCCCAGCCAACTACCCACAGCCTGGCGTGAGGAGCCCCTGCGTTCTCCAGCAGCAATTACCTACAGGAGCTTCCAACCCAGCAAAGATAAACAGATGTGTAAGAACACAAGTTACAGTAAATTCCTCCCCTTTCTCCCTCTCCTCTAGTTGGGTTTAGGTGGAGGGCAGTGTTAGGCAGTAGCAAAGGCTGCAGGCTACTGGGCAGACAGGGATTCAAAGGCTGGAGCTGCTCCTACTTGCCTGGAGACAGATACTTCACCCTTCTCTCCCTCTGCTTGTTTGCCTAAAGTAAGCGAATGACAGCTTCAGCTTGTAAAGGTGCTTACTGCCATGCTTGATGACATGGTAAAAGAAGAGAATCAAATTCTACAAGTTATCCTCTGACCTCCATAAGAAATTGTGAACACACACACAGACACACACACAATTTAAAAAATTAATAATTTAACATCTGCCACACAGGGCTTTTATAAGGAACCCTTTTAAAGGCTCCTTACTCACAAGGAGCATTTAATACTTGGTGGCTCTTTTACAAGGTTTTCCAAACCCTGTTCCTCCTTCTTTTCCTCTCTGCCCTCTTTCATCTTTCTGCCCCCCCCCCGCCGCCCCCCCCTTCCTTCCACTCACTCCTCCCTCCCTTTTACCTCCTTGCCACGGTCTCTCTCTGTTCATGACATTGATTGTTTTAAATGCTGAGATTTCCAACATTTCCTCTGGCACCGGAAGCAATTCCTCTGAGGAATGGGAAAGACTAACCGTGGGAGATGCTGGCACTTATTAAAATATGCCCGAGCTGCCTTGACTCGCAACTGATGAATTGTTTGTGTTACTTCTTTGAAGGACAGAAAATTACTAAGAAATAAATCCTTAATTATTTGGTCTCATTTGCATGGAATATCTTGGTTGACAGTCCTGCTCTGGGGTTCCCAAAATTCTTCTGGGCCTTGAACATTCCAGATTCAAAAACAAAACAAAAGAACAAGAGCTTTAAAAAAAATTCTTAGATTTTTTAATCCCAGGACAGATGCTGGCTCCCTTGTTGGCCAAAAGCAAATTACCTCCCCGACTCACTTTCCCCAACAGCAATGCAGAAATCAATTATTTCCCTGCCTTACTCGAGGGCTGAGAGACTTAATTAAGCTTTTGGAAGATGGTCGTTAGTTAACCTAATTCTCTTTGTAAACTAACAATCCTTTGCTCTTCTAATCACATCTCCAAACTCCTTATAAATTAGTCCCCTTTTCTTAAAGTCACAATGTAGCTTCTGCTTTCCTTTTTTACTAATACTCTCCTGTACATTTTTTTTTTTTCATGACACCTGGCTTGGTTTCCCATTAACAGACCCAGGGTGGAGACATTCTGAAAATATCAAGAATGTCCAAGACCTTGAATATGGCGGGAGAGAAACCTTCTTCTTACTACAGAACAGGAGTCTTCTCTTTGTTCCTGAGAGTGGAAATGGTCTTGGGCCCTCTGGTCACTTGGAAGAGAATTGTGAATTAGGCCAAACTGCTTATTTTGCAATGGTGTATATACAAGGGTCCCTTAGACTTTGCCTCAACCTTTGACTTGGGCAGGGTGGGGGTGAGCAACTTTCAACACCAGCCTTGTCTATGAGACGGTGATCAGAGAATCTTCCTGGGCTCATCACGGGGATGGAGTGAGGCCAAACAAGCTTCCACTTCATGATTGTTTGCAAAGAAATGTGTGGCCAGGTAAAAGAAAGAGCTGGCTAGTACGTGTTTGCCCAACATATTATTCCACTGGTATCCACATTACTGTGCTTCATCACACTGTGGGCGACAGAGTTTGACACATATTTATTAAATGGGTGAATGAATGAATGAATGAATGAATCACCCAGTCAACCAATCCATCCCTACATCCTGTTTTTCAAATGTGTACTTGCATGCAATGTGTGTTTGTGAACACAAGAAGTTGACATCACGTTCCTTTCCTCATCACGATCCACTTTATTTATTTAGTTAGTTAGTTAGTTTATTTACTTAGTTAGTTAGTTGTGTGTTTATTTAGACAGAGTCTCTCAATGAACCTGAAGCTTATCCCTTTGACTAGACTGACTGACCAGCGAGCTTCATTTCTCTTGTTCTCTGCCTCCCCAACAGTGTTGGTCCAAACATAGGATACACCATACTGGGCTTTTTGAGTAGGTTCTGGGGATCCAAACTCAGGTCATCATCCTTGTGTGTGGCAGACACTTTAGTGGCTGTGTCATTGGCACAGGTCCCCCTTAGGTGTAGCTCATGTCCAATTTCCTTTGAGTCCTTCCATCCAGACAACTGCCACTGAGGATGCAAAAGTGGCGGGTTATATTACTCTGTAGAGATAAACTGAGCATCTGCGGGAAGCACTTAACCGTAAGTTCCAGAATTATGGACTTAAGTCACAACTGCACCAATTAGCAGCTAGATGAGCAGGACCCAGTTGCTTTTATCTATGGTACCAAGAGGTTTTACCTGTTCCTTTGACAGCAATGCAAACAATGGTCTGTGGCCCATGCCCCCATTGGAAGACCACAGGATTTAATACAAATCACAGCACTTTGGGACCTGCCTTGCAAACATAAATGCTATTCATATTAATCCTCTTTACATTATTAACTGGAAATGCTCAAGGCATTTCTCATCAAAGGGCATCTGCATTAGAGGAGAAAACCCTGAACAGATTTCTAGTTGTGAAATACCAGGAACTTGCCTGCTAAGCCCTTGCTTTCTGCCCTGTGTCCCTTTGCCCTAGTAGTCACATGTCAACGCTTTCCAGAAGAACCATCTCAGGGGAAGCAGAGAACAGGGAGTGTGTGAATCTGTAATGACAGCAGGCTCCGGGATCAGGAGGAATATGCAAACATGAGCTGGTTGTGTCAATGAGATTCAAACCAATTTACAGGCAGGGGAGGAATGAAGAGAGCACAACAGGGAGAGCAGGGCAGAGGTGCTGAGCTACACCAGACAGAGGGTGTCTCCGGAAGTACAAACACACATCAGCTGATCCAACTGGACTATTTCCTCCAAAGGGAAGGGTTAGCCAGAACAAAATAAAGAAAGGAAGTAACTTAAGGCTTATTAACTCTTCCTTGAGAGTAACACAGAAGTTCCTTTGTGATTTGCATGGGATCTAGGAGAATTCTAAAGTTAATGCTTACCCTCATGGGGCCATGATTTGAAGGGCACTCTTTACCACAAACAGAGTTCTTACCTTTTAGGAAAGGAAGTGGTATGGGATTACAGGAAGACACCAGTTATAAAGCCAACAGAAGGGTCACAAGGACCTGAATTTGGATTCCTCAGCACCAAGATGAAAATCAGGCGCAGCCTGCCTGTAATGTCAACTCAGGCAGGTGAAAAACTTGTTAGTCGCTATGAACAACCAGTGCACTCCAGGTTTGGTGAGAGACTGACTCAAAAAATGAGGTGGAGTTGGGAAGATGATTCAGTGGGCAGGAAGACCTGCTGTGCAAACGTGAGGACTGAGCTCAAATCTTCAGTGCTTGTGTAAAAAGTGTGCATATACCACACACACACACACACACACACACACACACACACGAAAGTAAAAGTAAAAATAGGTGGAGAGAAATCAGGAAGACATCTGGCATTGACCTACAGACATCCACACAAGGGTGAACACACACACACGCACACACACACACACACGCACACACACATGCGCATACACACACACACACACACACACACACACACACACACACACACACACACAAAACTCAAACTCAGCAGCTTGTGTTTTCCTTCTGCCACGTATCCTGGCTCAGTCTTCTTCACTCTCACCTTTCACAGGTCCTTGAGGCATGTACACAAATCCACTACAGAAGTGGCCTTTTCTGAATACCCTGTGCCTCAGCCCCAAAGAGATCTCATCAAAGAGGCCTCTGCTCCTCAGGTTTCTGCCAACACTCTGACCCCAGCCCTTTAGGCAGTCTCTGAAAAAAAAAAAAAAAAAAATATATATATATATATATATATATTTGCCCTGTAGCTCTCTTCTAAGACCTCACCAGCATCACCCTAGACTCTCTATCCATGGAAAGTCTAGGCTCTTTCTAGTCTTTTCCTTCAAAATCATCCACCTCTACTGTCACCTACGTCCCAAAGCCAAGTCTACATTTTTCATGTAGTTGTCACAACAACATCTGCACTTCTGTGTATGAATTTTTCTATTGTAAGCCACTCTCTGGTGCTTTAACAGAGTACCACAGGCTGGGTAATTTATAAACCAGAAATCTATTTGGTGCACAGTTCTGGAGGCTGGGAAGCCCAGAAAATAGCACTGGCATTAGGGAGGAGGTCTTTGTGTTCTAGCGCCCCCAAGTCGAAGGAAAAGAAAGAAAACTGGATGACTTTCATCTTTTTATAAGCACCCCACTCTGCATCAGGGGACATTCCAACCCCAGCACCTGCATTTCCATTGCCCTAACTTGTCCCCTCTGCCTCTTAGCCATCAGAGTCTCTTTCTCAACCACCTATCCTGAGGAACCACTTCTGGTAAGTTCGTCATGGGGTGTGCATTTGCATGCTTAGTTTTTTTTTGTCTTCCTTTCCAACCAAAACATATGCTCTAAGAGGGCAGAGCGCTTGTCTGTCTTGTTCCCAGTGGTTGTGGTGTGTGACTGCCCCAGATGAGAGAAGTTTAATAAATGACGGTGGAAAAGATGGATGGGGAAGGGAACAGGACTGTCGGAATGACTAGTAAACATTTTAACCCTGACAACCCTGCATCCCACAGACGGATCTGCATCCTGAAATACCGGAGCCCCTGGGAAAGGCGGCGGTTGACTGAAATATGTTGTGGCATAGAAAGCACTCCTATGAGACCCTTGCCTTGAAAAGAGGCTCTGGAGACCTCGGCTAGGAAGAAACGGGCAGAAAGAGAGCTTGTCGGATTGTCACCTGGGCAGGCAGGATCCAGATGTGTGTGGGGGTAGAGAAGCAGGCCTTCCAAACACAACCTGCCCCCACAAAAGCCAATTTGCATGCATCACCATGACATTGTCTTTGGTGTAGCATCCATCTTTGCTTTCATCAGGCGTGTGGGGCGAGGGAGGGGATACCTTTCAAGACCAGGCATGAATCTTGCAGTAAACAAGCTTCACTCTGCCTTAGTGTGTGGGTTTTAACTCTTCCTGATGCTCAGAGAGCAGACTGAAACATTGACATGATGGGCCATGCAGCTTCCATTGAAGGGCTGGGGTGAGATAAACGTATAAAAAGGCATGAAAAGTGCCAAGAGCCTTCTCCTGAGGAGAGGCATGCGCAGCTTGTGCTATCTGTGCTGAGCCCCCTTCTCCCTTCTGTAGTGCTTCCTTCTTCCCTCTGGAGACTAGGCATGCGCAGCTTGTGCTGTCTTTCTGCAGAGCCCCCTCCCTCCCCAGTGCTTCTTTCCTCTCTTGCTCCCCGTCTCTCTCTTCTCATCCTTCCTCCTTCCTTCTTTCCTCACTTTTTCTTTTTCGTTTCTCTCCCTCCCTTCCTCCATTTTGTTTCTTCCTTTTCTTCTCTCTCCTCTCCCATACACTTGTAAGATCAGCGAAGATTCGAAGAGTTAAAGGAGGTATCAAAGACTGGCGGGCATCCACCATCGTGTCCAAGTTCACGTGTTCCAGAACAAGAAATTGCATAGGGACATTTTCTTAGTTTTTGTTTTCTACTGATGTGATAAAGACCAAAAGCAAGTCCTGGAGGCTTTGGCAATATGGAGGGAAGTCAGGACAGGAACCTGGAGGCAGGAACTGAAACAGGCCAAGGAGGAGGATGCTTATTGGCTTGCTCTCGTGGCTCTTGTCCACTCACTGTTTTATATAATCCAGGACCATCAGTCAGGAATAGTAATAACCACAGTAGCCTGCCCCCCCCCCCACATCAATTATGAACCAAGAACTTCCCACCCCACATACTTGCTTACAGGCAGTGTACTAATCTTTGAAGCAGATCAGAATTTCATTTCTCCACTATGGGCCTGAGGTAGATAGCATTCTTTTGGAGGGGAGGAAATAGATTTCTTTTAATGGGACTCAACAGAGTCCTGAAATCCATCCTCACTGGCCTTCAAGGCTACCATCACATTACCCCTCAAAAGCTGAGACCATAAAATCATTTAGAAGATGAGCTGAAATTGGAGAGTAACTCATCACTTGTCTGAAAATTCGGAGATATGGTTCCAAAGCTATTCACCAGAAGGAATCAGTGTGTAGACTGGAGTTTCCAGCATACCCTCGGGTGCAGTCTTCAGGCAGGGGTGCTCCTTTAGAAGAGAGACAAGGAATCAGAGCTCCCTTGTGGTGTCCCTGGCTTCTGGAGAAGACAGAACCAAAGCTATTTGTTGCTTCTGGCTAAGGACAAGAATGAGAATTGTTCACTTCTGGGCTCCCTGTCTCTAAATCTGCCGACCCAGTCTCTATTCCCTGTTCTTATTAAACCTCAAGCTTTGAATTTTATTCAAATTTTATTCAAACCAAGAAGTATTTTTTTTTTTTTTTTTACCAATGTATGTGATGCTCTTTCATTTATTTGTGTCATTTCCCGTGGAAATACTTCAAGATACATTTTAAGGCACAGAAGAGGACTTGGGGTACACCATCATTTTTGATGAAAAAAAGAAGAAGAAAAAAATTAAGTGTCATAACAGAAGCTGGTTAAATACACTCACTGTGATGTTGACTGTAAAAATGGTCTTGTGGTTGTTTGTCTATTACCATGGAAACATATCCATGATTAATTATTATAGAGAGAAAAACAGCTTGGTGTAGTGGTGCATACCTTTAATTCCAACCCTGGTGAGGTAGAGGCAGGAGGACTTCTGAGTTTGGGCCTAGCCTGGTCTACAGATGGAGTTCCAGGACATCTAGGGCTACAGAGAGAAGGCTTGTCTCAAAACAAACAAACAAGCAAAACCAAAAACAAAACAAGAAGAAGAAGTTGGAGGAGGAAAAAAAGGAGGAGGGGGGCAGGGTAGAAGGAGAGGAGGAAAACAAGGATTTAAACAATATGTCAAAATCCATTTGGCCAGTAAATACACAATATGCATGTAAAAGCCCACAAGGATGGAAAATTTTAAGTTTATTTTTAAATACTAAGATCCTAGGAGCATCTTACCATCTTTTACTTCTCTATATTTTTTCCTACAAAGAGCTGCGTTCTTTTTTTTAATAGTCATTTTTTAGAATGTTTAGAAAGGTGGAGGGGTTTGCTTTGTTTTTAATTTTGCTTAAGGGCTCAGAATTTGGAAGCATTGAGAGGGGGGTGGAGCATCGGGGACAAGGTTACTCTATGTAGCCTTTGCTGTCCTGGAACTCACTCTGTAGTCAGGCTGGCTTCAAAAGTCACAGGGACCTGTCTGTCTCTGCCTCCTGAGTGCTGGGATCAAAGGTGTAAGCCACCACCAGCAGCATTTGTTTGTTTGTTTTTATTAGTCACTACACTTAGAGGAATGAAAATACTAGTCCTGAACTCAAACTTGGCTAATGTTGTTTCTTTTTGTAATTACACTGTCAATCACTGGTTAAAATATAAAAAGCTGCAAACCGAAGTCCCAACTCTCCTTGCCACCCTTCATGAGCACATGACGCTCAGTGACCGTCCATGAATACTCATATCCTTTCATGGGTGCCCTTTGCTTTTCTTCTCCCCTATTTTATTGTGCAATCTCCCCCCCCCCCCCTTTGGACCTTTAAAATATTTACTTTGTGAAAATTTAGAGAATTCAGAGAAGACTGGAACAGACTTGTCTCCTCTGAATCAACTAAAGGTTTGTCAAGCAGAGGGGGTGGGAGGGGTGTGGATGCTCCTTGGGAAAATCTTTAAGCTTTTTAGTGTCCTTCTGTTCTCAGTTATCTCATGGACCCATTACAAATTATTACAATTTACTGAGTTGATCTGGCAGAATATCTTCCTGGAACCATTCCACTCACCCCCTGTTAGTTTTTGTGGCTTGACAGCATCAACAGAGACACATTCTTTTCCTTGTAAACATGGTGCATGCTCACTCAGAATGTCCTTGAGAACTTGAGTGGTTTGTGCACTCATTTCTAATTTCCCAGTTATATCATGTTTTGGAACCCAATTGTATGAGTTACTTTTCTGTTGCTGTGACAAAAACGCCATGACCAAAAGCAAGTTATGGAAGAAAGAATTGATGGGGGCTTACAGTTTCAGAGGGACAAAATTCCATCATGTTAGGGAGATATAGCAGGGATGGCAATAGAAACAGGAAGCTGAGAGTTCACGGCTTCAGATGTAAGCATTAAGCAGAGGCTCTGTGACATACTTCCTCCAACCAAACCTTACCTTCTAAATCACCCCAAACAGCTCAACCTCCAACCGACTGAGGACCAAGTATTCAAATACAGGAGCCTGAGGGGACCATTTCTTGTAAACCACTCCACCGTTATACTCTCTCTTTAAGATGAGAACAGAAACAAAAACAAACAACAACGCAAAAATACAATGTGGCCTGGCCTGGTCTGGGGAGAGACCTCAACCAGCAACGTGCTTGCTGCTGAAGCATGGGGATATCAGTTCAAATCCCCAGCAGCCACAAAAAGAGCCAGCCTTAATGGCATGTATTTGTAATGTCAGTGCTGGGGAGGCAGAGACAAGAGGATACCTGGAGTTCTTTGGCCAGCTAATTTTGCTTTAAATTAACATTTAAGATTACTTTTAATTATTTCATGTATATGAGGTTTTTGGCTGCATGTGTCTATGTGTATCGTGTGCAAGCAGAGGCCAGAAAAGAGCATTCAGTCCCCTGAAACTGGAGTCATAGGTGACTGTGAGCACCATGTAGGTACTGAGAATTGACACTGGATCTTCTGGAAGAGCAGCAAGTGTTCTTAACCAGTAAACCATCTTTCCAGTCCCACTTGTAGGATTTTTGAGTGTCCTGTCCAGCAGGGCATTAAACAGGGGTCCAGGGAGATCACCTAAGAGAGCGGAGGCGGGGGGCGGGGGGTGGCGTGGTAAGCAGGCAAAGACACAAAGAAACACAGCTTGTCTATAGGCTGATCAAACCGTTGATTTTTACTTTTTCACACAGGGGTTATATACACAAAAAGGCAGGATGTGGGGAAGGGGATGACGCAGTAGCATAGGTGTTCAGGGGGAGTACAGATATCTTCCAAAACAGTGTCAGCTGGGTGAAGGTTCAGGGGACAGGACACTATGACCCTGCCTATGATTCACTTGTCTTAATCTAAGTTGGTACTGTCTACCAAGGTCACCTATCTACAAGGTTCGTGACTAGAGTCTGGCAACTATCCACCAAAGCTGCTTGTTTACAATAGCTTCTAGCCATCTGTTCTAGTGTTTTTCCACAGAGACCCAAGACTTTGTGCTAGCAGGCATGCATGTTAGGCCTACCACTGTCTTCAGGCCTATGGCTGATTCCAGGCCTTCAGTGTAAAAGCAGAGATTCCCCTGACATTTGAGCTCCAGACTCTGTCTCAAGAGAAAGAATCAGGGGAGGAGAGAAAATTGAAGAGTATTAGAGAAAGATACTCAACACTGCTATAGCAGTTTCAGGTAATTGAAGCTTAGGACCCCACCCACCTCTGTTTTCCTGGTAACACTAGAAATGTAAGCATCAGCTGGGCCATTTTTTTAAATAATTTAAATTACCATATGAAAAGGATTTGTTCTAAGTTCTGTCTCTATCCCTAGGTACAGACTTGACATTCTGAGCTACCCAAAATTACAAGGGAGGCAGTCATCATTAGAGAGGCTTCCTGGGGCAGCTGAGGGGAGCAGACACAGAGACCAGCATCCAAACATTAGATGGAGCTCAGGGAACCCTCAGAAGAGGGGAGGAAGAATGTAGGAGCCAGAGAGGCAGAAGACACCAAGAGAACATGGCCCACAGAATCAACTAATCAGGGGGCTCACAGAGACTGAAGTGGCAGTCATGGGGCCTGCATGGGTCTCTGCTAGATCGTCTGCACACATGCTGTGGTTGTTTAGCTTGGGAGGTTTGTTGGACTCCTAACAGTGGGAAAGGGGGTCCTCATCCAACTATGACCCTAAGGCTTGTGCCTAGTCTTATTGTAACTTGTTAGGTCATGTTCTGGTGATATCCCTGAGATGCCCACTCGTTTCTGAAGGGAAACAGAGGAGCAGTGGATCTGGGGGAAAGGAAAGTGAGAGGAGGGAAGATAGGTTGTAGTTGGGATATACTATAATGAGAAAAGAATAAATAAAAGAAAAAAAATTAGAAGGGGGAACTATTATTCTTTTAATGGGATAATGTAGGTTCTCCCCACCTGCACTCCAGGGGCCTCATCTCAGTGCAGAGACTGTGGCTTTCATCATGTAGCACACGGATCTCCACCATGACGTGCCTTAATTAGGACTCAGAAAGCGTAACACTTTCTTTTACTTTTCTTTATCTCTTTTTTGGCATAGGCATGCTTCCTCTACGCTGGGTCTTTCCACTTTCTAAAGCCTCTGTCTCCTTCCTCAGTGTGGCTGTTGGTTCCCTAGTGAAAGTAGCCAGGCTTTCTCTCATTCTCTTCTTGATCTTTCTGTTGGAAAAGAACAATCTTGAAGTTACACAAAGGAACACAGAAACAAAGTAAAAGTAACTTGGCAAGGCAATTTATTTTCGGAAAAAAAAAAAAAAAGTGCACCAGAGCCCAAACCAAGCTAGAGAAGTTAATGGCCAAAATGGCCCCTCTTTTATCCCTAGTACAGGTGGTTACTATGTCTCCTTCCACTTTTGAGAGCTCAACTTCACAATCTGCTGTGATTGGCTAATCAGAATGATGGGACAGGGAAAGGTTCAAGCAA
>NC_047664.1:54144506-54162006 GCF_011762505.2 Arvicanthis niloticus | reverse complement strand
AGTTCCTACAACGGGTTTAGGAAAATGGCTAACTTTTTTAAGCTGCCAAATGTGAGATTGTGTGTCTGACTGTACAGTTCCTGGATGCCCCCATGCTCTGCTCTACAGGAGGACCATCATTAGTAGCAACGTGAGGGGAACCACTGCAGAAAGCAGCACAGGAAAGCACTTCACCAAACTGTAGGGATGATACCACTTCTTTCCTAGCTGACATAGCTGAGAATGGAGTCAGAGGATTACTCTAACATTTGAGGATATATGACAGAGGAAAAAAAGTAGTAGAGCTCTTGGTCTGGCTAAAAGATTTCCCCAAAACACTGAATCCATACTTCCCTCAGATACAAAGCTACAAAGGAAGCCAGATTCTGTAATCTTCAGCCAAGCAACCACATGCTACTGAAACACAATGACTCCTTTACCAAAATAGGGAGGTAAAGATGGAAGTTTGAGGGAAGCAGCATCCCAAATCATATCAAATACGAGCCACTAGCTCCTAATTTCCACCAAAGCTATGTGATGCTCTAAGTTTGAATTTGAGCTTTCCACCTTCCATTTTCCCCATATCCAGTCATTCTAGAATTATACTATACTGTGGAGTTATTTTTCTTTCTGTGTGGAACAAGGTCAGATGCATGAATTATAGCTCTGAATCTATAATAAACATTCAAAAGGACAAATGAGTGCCTAAAAAATTAACATAAACTTGGTTGGAAGACTAATGAAATCACAGTAATAATTTGTATAATTTTCGTATTTGAGTTACTTGACAGTGTTTAAACAAACATACCTAGTGTCACCTATTCTTTCTTTCACAGTGAATGTTTTGCTTTCACTATCAAATTCTACTTTGTTGGTTTGGAAATAATCTTAGAAGGGATCATGGAACTACAAGCCAATCATTACATCATATTATCCCCTGGCCGATCACTTCATGGACAGTTAAACAGTTGGAAGAATCAAGAGGCTGTTGACTGGATATTTTCCTTTCCACATTAAACCTGAAAAGGTGATTATGTTAAGTAAACATGTTTAGACAAATGGAAAACTACTTGTCAATCCCGACGTAATCAGAAAGAATAGATTAATAGCCTAGAAAGAACTATGAAATTAGCAATTTCAAATGACACCAGCAGTCTAAATTAAAATTTGTCAGCTAGAAAGGAAAAATCAAAAGTTCACATGCTAGTTACTTTGTGTCAGGATAACAAACATCTAAAGGAAAACATGTCAAGGATGGACTTATTTTGGCTCACACGTTTCAAAGTCACAGACTTTGGTGGGGAGTGTATACTACAGCGACACAGGTGTGTGGCATAGGAAATTGTCCACCACTTGAAAGACAGGAATGAAAGATGTGCTTGTCATAGTAGGCTTCCTTTTTTTACTTTTACCCTGGTTCTGCTACAGTTAGGGTGAGACTTCCCCACTTACTTCAGTATCTTTGAAAACACTCCAGTAAACACACCCAGAGGGATGATCTACTAATATCCTAGGAATCTCTCCATTTAATCAAAGTAACAAGCAACATGAGCCACCACAAATTAGTTTGTTGGGACTGGATGACCCACTGAGCCAGTGGTATTAAAGTGAGGAATTCTGGACTAGAATAGTTGAGAAAATGAAAACGGCTAAGATGTTCTGGAAGCTTCTTCTCATATCACATGAAAGAGGGAGAATTGGATAATACATAGTCTCTGCTGGATGACTCACAGAGAAGTTTAAACCATCTGATTTCTAAAATCCAAAGGCAAATGAGGTCATGAGATTAGTCCTGTTCAGGGTAGTATGACTGTAAATTTTAGATGTAAGTATATAGCTCGGTTTACTCAAGCAAAAATATACCAATGGGGGAGAGGTCTAGAAGAGTGGGTGTTAGGACACAGGTACTATGAAGGTGAAAGTAGGTAAAAGGAGAGACTTAAACTAGGTGAAGGGAGAGAGGGAGAGGAGAGGAGGCTAACAAAGAAGAAACAATATTAGCCTTGTTTGAAAAGGTCATAGTGAAGCATATTTTATGTTTACTTAAAAATGCCCATATTATGTGTGTACAATATCAAAGGGACTCAGCCATTTGTATTCATGTAAATATACATGTATGTACATCAATAATAGTGTAAAAAGATGCAGTTATAGATTGAAGAAGTGGGATGGGCATCGAAAGACTTGGAAGGTAAAGAAGGATGTGTAGAAATGATATGACTACAGTCATGGATGAAATTCTCAAACACACACACACACACACACTCACGGATGGCATAAAATTGGGAGGGAGACACATTGAGGTGATATAAAGGAAAATGAATGAGTAAGTGGGATGAATTTTATTGCATATATTTGCAAAATTCTTAAGAACAGAGATCTCAAATAATAGAAATTGGCAATTCCCAACCAAAAATAAATTTCTAAGGCAGAACTGAATTTGGAACTAAGGTGCTAAGAAAGAACATCATGTATTTCAAGTAATCAGGGAAACATGTATTCACTGCTCAATTTGTAGAAGCAAAATCTTCTTTTGTAAGTTCGAGTCTTATTAGGAAGTTCATGCTAGCTTCAAACTTACTCTCCTGCTTCAGTCTTGTAATTCCTGCAATTACAGACATCAATAAGTATGCCCAGTGAGACAGAACATTAAGAAGTCCCATGAGTGTTGAAAATACCTGGGGAAATATTGAGTTAAATAAGGCTATCCTACCCTTGATGCCTTTTCTGTCCTAGTGCCACTGTTTTCTCACTTTGAACTTCATTTCTCACTTTTGTACCTGAGTTTAGGGGATAGAGTCATGTCTCAGTAGAACAGTGCTTCCTAAACATTTTGTTCTCTAACAGTCTTTGTTTTTGATTTGTTCGTTGGCTTTATTTTGTTACCTTACAACTTAATACTCAGTCTGGACAGAGATTTATGCAGATATCTTTTTAAATCTGGCTTGACTTAGGCCTAATAAAGGGGAGAGTCAACAGGATCAGCAGGTAGAGTATGTTAAGGCTTTGCTTTTCTCTGGTGGGACACATTGGGTAAAGCTCACTTGCTAACCAGTAATAGAACAAATGGCCTTCATAGGAACACAGAGAAAAGAGAAGGCTGTTTCACTGGGATTCGTAACCTTGGTTAGATATTTGCCATGATGTCCTGAATAGGATGTTGTCTTTCCCTGATTATATTAGTTGAGACAATACCAGAGGCTCAATTCTCCACTTGGCACATAGGCCTATCATTCTGTCTAGTTCTACTTGTCAAACAAGTTTGAAACTGTCACCAGCATCCTGACCAATTCACCCTGCCATGTCTTCCTTGGCCCAGACATCTGGAGAGTTGAGGCCCTGCCGTCAAACCTCAAATTTTCATTCTCCCGGAGTCCCTACAATGCATGGCCCTGGTTAAAAGAAAAAGAAAAAGCTCCCAATATTGGAGACACAATCATCCAATCTGTGAACCTTCAATTCCCAGACACTTTTCATTTTCCGCTTCAAAAAGTGATTATGGGTTCTACTGTGGGGTGACCCCTGTGGTCTGAACTGAACTTTTCGACCATGTTATGTGGCTTAACTCCCTCAAGCCTTCCCTGTGCTCCCTCTGACATCAATAAGTGATCTTCATTCTCATTGCCGGTATTCTCTATTGTATTTTTATTCCTTCTGCCTCAGCCCCCATTCCCCTTCTGTATGTACTTCCACTCTTTAACACTCCTTATACATCCTCTATGGCAATATTTTCTCATGGTGGCAGGGCAGAGATAGATGAGCTCTTGCAAAGTTTCAAGACTCACAACTACATTTCAACAACAAAAAAAGTATTGATTGCTAAGCCTTGCCTCTGGTTCCAGTGATAAAGTGATCAAAAAAGATGATTCCCACCCCCAAAGGAGATCACAATCCTATGCAAAACCAGAAAGATGCATAAACATGTATTTCAATGGGAACAAGTCTATAGAAGATGCATCCATCAAAAGTCTAAAAATATCAATGATTGGAAAATACAGCTTGTGTACAAGTGAAAGAAGTGTAGTCTAGCCTTAGTAATTAGGGTTTTTCTTTTCTATATGGTCAAAAAACTTAGACTGAATGGAAGACTGCCAGAGAGTAGGCTGACCTGTTTTATAAGTAAGGAAACAGACTCCAAAAGGTCAGAGTGGAGCTACTGCTGAGAATATATGTTGGCCTGAAAACTTGACAGCAATTGTTAGAGGATCAGAATATTGGTGGATCCATCTAGGACAGTGTGTCCTTTCTCTTCCATGTGAAACTGGGTAGTCTTGATTTCATCATATTGGAAGCATAAGAAAAATATAGCCTCTGAAATTGTCTAGCAGTTGAAGAGCTGTGACACTGCTTCAGTTTGGGTGTTGAATGGTCCCCTCAGGCCCATATATTAAAAGGCTTGGACCCCATGTTATTACTGTGGGCAGAGGGTGGGGCTTTGGAGAGCTGGGATCTAGTGGGGAGTTCTTGGATCATTAGAGTCATGCTTTGGCAGGGGATTGTGACCCTCAGCCATCTCCTTGCTGTCTTTGCTCTCTGGCCATGAGACAATTGATTTTCTTTCAGAATATGTTCTTACCAAAATCTACTGGCTTGGCACAGACAAACAATAGAGCTAACACATAATGGACTGGAAACTTCAAAATTGTGAGCCTTTTTATAAGCTTTCCTTCTTATAAGTAGATCATTTTGGCCAGTTCTCTATAGTAACAAAAGGCTAACATAGGATTGATGTCTCCTATGTGCCTTGACCTTGAAGTAAAAGGCATCATTTTGCCTCAATTTATTGATAAACACAAACTTTATTGTTGCCTGAAATATATGAGAATACAGGATAGATATTGGGTCCAAATTATCTTTGTTATTCCCATCTACTTTGGAGAATATTGGATGTAGAATCAAAGAGTTATTCTCAATATATATGCTGGTAATAAAAGAGCACAAAGTCATGTTAAGGAAATATGGATTGGCTTGGGTGTGGTCATGCACTCTTTTAATCCTTGCATTTAGAAGCCTGAAGCAGGCAGATATCTGTGAGTTCCAGACCAAACAGGATCACATAGTAGACTGTTTCAAAAAGCATAAATAGAACAGAGAAACAAAATAGATTAGCAGGGCAGGAGATTAGATGGATGGGTGGATGAGTGGATGGATAGGTGGGTGGATGGATGAATGGATGGATATATGTGTGTGTGTGTGTGTGTGTGTGTGTGTGTGTGTGTTTGTATGATATATGTATGTATGTGTGAGTGGATGGATTGCTGGATAGGTGGCGGGCTGGCTGGCTGGATAAATGCAATATACCTCCTTGGTTATTAGGATGGTGTGAATGGGTTGTATCCTAGAAGTTGTAGGCATTTGAATATTTGGTCTCCAGTTGGTGGCTACTTTTAAGACAATTAGGAGGCATGGTCCTGCTGGAGGATGTTGTGTCACTGGAGGCAGGTAGGAGGTTTCAACAGCCGCTTACCATTCCCAGGTGTTCCTTTTGCTTTCTATTTGTCTCTGTTGGCTGCTGCTTCAGTCTTCCACCACTTGTTACTTCCCTCCATCATCCCTCTTTCCTCTGACCATAAGACAGAAACACATCCTTTCTTCTCTATGTTGCTTTGGTCAAAATGCCTTATCACAGCAAAAGGAAAGTAGATATACAGTTGTCCTTGCTTGAGTTAGTCTTCGTAGATACTATCCATTTGTTTTCGATCCCTTTTTCTTATGAGTTGACCCCAGTGTTTTCCAGTTATTTTACATGACCATCCTTCCGCAAACAATAGAAATAAATTAAATTATTGCAGCACAACACATCTTTACATTAATCACTTTGTAATTACTACTGTAGAATAAAATGCTTATGATAGTGCATATTGTTGTGGTAGCTGTCTTTGAATGCAGATCAATAGTATATCAGTTTGCTGATTGGTGAAAGTAATATATTATTTCTGTTATTAATAGTATTAATTAATTTCTATTGCCTTAGTCAAACCTTCTGTACCATTTAACAGGAAAGCCTAGTGTTCTTCCTCAGTATGGCTTGGCATAACTTAGCATATCATTGAAAGTGTTGAAAATCAGTACCAAAACCTTATCCCTTTATCAGCTTTTTGCACTTGGAATTTAAATTTGTATCAAGCTTCCTCTGAAACACCTAGAAGACAGTTCTATATGAAAGAAGACCTTGCTTAGTAGCATTTCCTGTTGGTGGAGAAGGATGTCTCTTTGCATATTTTGCATTGCTCAGCGTAGCTAACATGCTGCAAATGACACAAGGAATAGCACCCCTTTCCAGACAGCTGATACTTACAGCATAAAGCTTGTCTTAGCTATAAAGATGAGACAGTGACAGGCTTACATGAAGTATGTTGTTTGGGAGAATGACTCTTCTCAGTATTGTAAGCAGAGACAGATCAGGCTGTTTAGTGGCCAAGGGATCAAGTTCTCTTCTATACTTACTCGGTCAAGTTCACCTTTGAATGCTTTGCAACATTCAAAAATGGGATGAGATGATCCTTGTTTGAAAATTAAGCTCACAGAAGCTAATTTAGGAGTTTCCTCATTCAAATGAATTCCCCTCCATGTTCCTTCCTGTGCTTTGAATTTTCACGAGCATTTCCAATTTTGGATTAAGGCATTAAAGGCTTTCATTAAAAGGAACCAATGTTACTTAGCAGGGGTAAAGCATTTACTCTTTGTCACTAATATCTTACTGTGAGTAATTAAAGTATGTCATCTTCCTTCAGTGAAGCTATAAGAAATAATATTAGCAATGTTGAAAAACTTAAAATTTGTTGCATGCTACAATTTAAAACAGATCTGGGTTTCCCCTTTATTTGTTTTGTTTCACAATTTTAGGAAATGAGGGAGGCAGAAGGGAGGATGCTGTTCTGATTGAACTGAGGGAGACTCTGGGGCTCTGAATTGTCAGGGATGTATAAGGGAACTGGATCACAGGATGACAACAATGATGAAGGAAAATAGGAAGTGGGCACAGCCTCTGGGAGAATCAGCTTTCTTTGGATGAATAGAGGGCATACTAAAGAAACAATACAAGGAGGGTCAAAGGTATCAAGGCAAATTAGGGCACTGAGTATTGCTTCCAACTAACCCAGCCAATGTATCTGCCTGTCCTGGAGGATATGTCAGGCGTTAAGTTAAGGGGTTAAGCTATACTACCAACTCACATACACTTTCACATATTTTTCTTCTATAATCAGACAATATAGGTAACATCTTACAGTAACAGATCAGGGCATTTTAAAAGATTACACACACACACACACACACACACACACACACATCTTTTAAAATGGCAAAATATTTTCCTACTCCTAAGTTCCAGATTTTTTTGGATGCACATGCTACCAGAGTACAAGAAAGAAAATGGAGAAAAGGTCACAGCAGGGCCTTGAAAACAAATTTCCCTTTCCTCACATCTGTCTCAGGCTTGCTCTCTCTGCCCTTTACCTTTCCATTAACTCTATAATCCTACGAAGAACAGGAACAGAATCAAATGCTGTCCAAAGGAAGGATTAGAAAACTTCCTAGCTGGGTACATTTTTCCCATTTTAAAATTTCTAATTTCCCTATTCAGATTTGTTAAAAACGAACATAGAGAATTTCACATTAAAAAAAAAAAAACACTAAGCGTCCTATTTTTTGGAATAAAAACAAGTTATCTTTTTCATTTTCTTGTGTCTTAATAAGCCAGTTATCTCTCATATTGTATAATGTTCATACTACATATTTGTTGCCTATGCCAAGAATTACCAGCAACTACTCTGAGATGAATATATCTTACCAAAGTTTCAGACCAGAATTTTCTCAAACAAGAAGGCATCTAAGGGCTAGAGCAATGGATCACTGGTTAAGAGAAATTAACACATTTTTAGATGACTAAACTTTGGTTCTCAGCATCTATATTAGCTATCTTATTATAGCTAGCTTTCTATAACTCAAGGTTCAAGGAGTCTGACACCCTATTTGGCCTCCTCAGGCACATGTGTGTGTGTGTGTGTGTGTGTGTGTGTGTGTGTGTGTGTGTATGTGTGTGTGTGTGTGTATGTGTGTGTATGAAAGAGTCAGAGAAAGAATAAAGAAAGAAACATTTTTTTAAGAACAAAGCCATCTAGTATGGGGAATGTGTGATGCAATGAGAAACATCACACTTGTCCTTTGACAGTAGCTCTTGCCTTTGCTGTAAACTGCATTTACTCTACTTAATAGAATGGTGGCCATATTTTGGGTGATGTGTGACTTCTACTTAAAAGTACACATTAAAATATAACGATAGTTATGTGATATTTTTCTTTCAGTTTGTTTACATAGTGGATTACTTTAATGGATTTTCATAAATTGAACCATCCCTGCATCCCTGGATAAAGCCTATTTAAGCATGGTGAATTATGTTTTTCATGTATTCTGGTACTTGGTTTGTAAGATTTTTATTGAGTATTTTTGTGCTGATGTTCATAGGCAAAATTGGTCACAAATTCTTTCTTTGTTGAGTCTCTGTGCTGTTTAGCTATCAGGGTGACTTGGCCTGATAGAATGAATTGGGTAGTTGTTGGGGGCCGACTTTTAGCAGAAAGCGGCTATCAGCTTTGCAGCCATCTTGAGCCATATACCCTGACATGAGACTTGTATTACAATAGCCTACAACAGCTGAGCACACTCTGATGACATCTTGCTTTGGATACCCAGGACTTTCCTTGGATATTTGAGATTAAAGGTGTGTGAGATTAAAGGTGTGTGAGATTAAAGGTGTGTGAGATTAAAGGTGTGTGACTTAAGAGTGTGACCTAGAGATCAGATTTAGAGACAAGACCTAAGGGCATGATTAAAGGTGTAACTTAGAGGCATGGCTTAGAAGTGAGACATATAAAAGGCAGAGGCAGACGGCAGAGAGATATACTCTTTAGGGAGACTCTTTAGAGAGTACAGCTAGACTTGGAACTTGGACTAGGAAGAGAGACTGAAGAATAAACGGGATTGAATCACACTCTGTCTGGTCTCCATTCTTCGAGTCCGTCCTCACTCCCTCTCTTGCTGAACCCTGACCCACGGACCTGAGCGGTAGCTTGGGCCAGGAAACAATGGCCACCAAGCATGGAGTGGAGAGGGCCTCAACAGGTAGTGTTACTTCTTTTTCTATTTTTGTGGAATAGTTTGAGGAGTTTTGGTATTAGCTCTTCTTGGAATAGCTCGTAGAATTATGCAGTAAAACTATCTTGCCCTGGGCTTTTTTTCGGGGGTGTGGGGGGGGGTGTTAATGACTGTTTCTACTTCCTTGGGGGTTTATAGGACTGTGTAGATAGTTTCCCTGATTTTAGTAACTGAAGTAAAACTTCAAGATGTAACTAAAGAAGCAGACAATAATAGTATATCCTTACAGTATTTAAGACAGAAAGTAGATGGGCTATGGAAATCCTTCTTCTGTCTTCTTGACTATTCATTGATTTATTAATTCAAGCTTGTTGATTTTACAGCAATCAGGACATATAGACACTCCTCAGGGACTTTTCATAGTATTAAAAGAAAGAATGTATAGTTTATATTGCATTGCCCGGAGCCAGAAGAAAAAGTTAAAAATATGTGAAAACAAAACAAAATGAAATGAAATAACAATGATCAAGAGGCTGCAGTAGCTGATAGAGCTTAGAAGTGATCAACAAGCTTTTAGCTCCCTGTGGAGTGACCTTGGGGAGCTTGCATAATTTCTCCAATACTCAATGTCCTCATCTGTAAAGTGGGGATAATAACATATCACTAACAGGGCACTATCAGAACTAATAAACTCCAAGGAAGTTCTGTGAGATCCCAGGGTGAGTAGGACCATGTGACTGCGAGTGATTAGTGTCCTTATCATTTTGACATTCACCCATATAGCTCATCCATCACATACAGTTTCAGCTGAACTGGACAGAGCCATAGATTCTGCAACTGCATCCAATGGCAGCTTGCCCTGAAGATAAAGCCTGTCCCACACAATCGCTCCCCAGAGCAAGCTTAAGCTGGCTGCAGTATTGATGTAGGTGATCTGCCTGCCACGATGAACAGAGGCAGTTTAACTAGAGCTAATTATGACCAGCTGTGGTTCCCAAGCTAGAAGATTACTTCTGACCATGACGAGTGTGTAAAGCAACTCTCTATGAACAGGATAACCAGGCAGAGCTTTTCACACAATGGCATGGGCAGAATTCTGAAGAATACCAAAACCACCTTCATTTCAGAAGACTTAGATTAACACTTCTCTAGAGAGGAGGGGAATCCCAGAGGACTGTTGCCCTTGCAGATTGCTCTGTTGGAGACTTGTCATTTATTTATATGGGTTGTTGTCACTACTATGACACAAAGGCAATACTTTTGTTACAAGAATAGACGAGATGAAAAATATTGACACATGAGACAAGTAATGTGTGCCCTGGTTGTCCTAAGAGCTTTGGATCTAAGAAGGGGCAAAAGGCATGTAAATATAAGTAAAAGTAGGAGCAGTTATGAGCTGCGGGTGTTGGAACTATGAACACAGTGTGATATAACTGACAGATGTCATGAAGGTGACATAAGATAAAACACATAGTGCATGTTTGTCTAAAGTAGTACATGTCTACTGTCATGATAACCACTTTAATAGATGTCACCATCTCTTGGAATTACATACATTGATAACTTTCAACTGGTTGAACCTGCTTCAACCTTCACTCAATGATATTCATTCAACACACACCAGCTTACTGAGAACAAATTATACTTTCTTTTATATCATTTAAAACTCTCTTTATTGCATTTAGTGCCAAGTTCAGACTCTTACTATTGTTTCCCAGGTTCTGTTCATCTTTAATCTTATTCTCTAACTATGCCTGTTCATTAAGTTTGAGCCATGTTAGTTGTCTTGGGACTTTTTAAATGCCAAGCTCTACCAGACCCAGGGCTTTAGTAAATGTGTTTCGTCCCTGCCTGCATTATATTACTATTTATACCCTAATCTTTATCATCTTTCAGTGTAAAAGTAAATCTTCTCTTTCACTTTCCAATGTCCTAGTCTTATTGTACTCCTTCATTGATGGGCTTTTCTAGAATCTGTAAGCATTCATTCACTCATTCAGTCATTCACTTATTCCTTAGTTTACATGTTAACTGTTTTTTCCTACAGAAGATAACGTCCTATACAGAAAGAATTTGCCCTCACGCCTGGCACTTAGGATAGCATAGACAAGTGTAAAATTCCCTAATGTTGCTTGTTGAGTAACAACTGCTTTTATTTGATTTCTTACTCGAAGTCACAAATTACACTGTGTGTGTACAGATCACACATTCCATGAACAAGCTGGAGAAGTTGAAGTTAGCTGCAGTTGTTAGACAGCTGAAGTGAGGCTTAGAGACTCAGATTTGTGCAGAAGGTCAGAGAAAGGATTTAGTGCATTGTAACTTGAGTTTTCTTCTCTGCCTTCAAAGCCAGTCTCTTCCCACTGTCTCTTGAGTTGAGTGGCTGGGTGAGCATTGTAGATGAAGGGGTTGATCATAAATCGTCTCTTGAAAGTAGTGAAGATGGATGGGCTTGGAGGCATTTTGAGCATTTTGCAATCTAAGAACTAGCCCCAAGTTGCTCACCACTTTGTCAAGGGCCCAGAACTTTGTGAGAAATTTCTATGCAATCAGGGGTATATAGGTATACAAACTAGTTATACTAATAAATAAACTGTTTACTCATACTAAATCACGAATCAATTTCTTAATTCTTTAGTGTGCATATAATCTCACATTTATTAAATATGAAGTAAATTTGCATACTAATGAGATGAATGCATTGGTGTCTTTTTACATAAAGAATTCAATGTTGGCTGAATATTTGATGCTGCAGAATATACAGAATATTCAGTGTTTTTAAGAATTAACTAATATTTTGATTTGATAACTGTCAGTGCTGAGAACACAGCTTCACATAAATACACATTGAAAAAAAGGCAGAAATGTATGTAGTGCCATTTCAGAAATTGTTGAAAATTTGGTCCCAATCCCAAGCCAAAATTTATTTAATGATTTTGAATGAAAATCAAGTCAGTAACTCAAACAGAAAATTTTAAAACCAACATTCTAACAAAATACAACTCGAAATACAGGAGTTAAGTTCTTGCATGCTGAGCAATGATATTTGGGAAAGATTAGAGATCTTAGCTTTCTGTAATTATACCAGAACCTTGTTTTTCTGTAATTATGCAGAATCTTTGTGTATATGCAAAGACACTGCAGTTTCTAAAATACAGTCATTACTGATGGGGGCCAAGGTATTTCCAGAGTCTGGTGGGAGGTGTGTCTATTGCCAAGTGCATATACGGTATTGTTAAGAACCAACTTCTGGGAAGTGCCACAATACAAACACTTTCAGAAACATCTTTGGTTCATATTCTATTAGATTCCCGATTGAGTTTTGGTCATTGGAAGTCAGAAGCCATTTACTGTTGACAAATAGTTTGTGAATCCTTCGTTCTGTTTGTCTACTCTAGGTGAGATTGTGATCTACAGTTTAGGGACCT
Organism: Arvicanthis niloticus; assembly: GCF_011762505.2. Lineage (NCBI taxonomy): Eukaryota > Metazoa > Chordata > Mammalia > Rodentia > Muridae > Arvicanthis > Arvicanthis niloticus. The sequence continues at coordinate 54,149,503 of NC_047664.1, read as the reverse complement.
TGGCTCTTAGTAAAGAGCTTGAGGGAAAACATGAACTCAAGCCGCCTCTTCAGTTCATCTTAGAACAATGTCTCACTTTTTTTCAAAGCATTATTTGTCTGTGGCACTTCTGCTTTTAGCTTTTGATGGCTGTTTCCTGGAGGGAGTGTAGAAAGCACTCATTTCTACTTGATTTCAGTTAAGAACCCTGACCATGTTACAGTATAACTGCCTAAAGAGAGAAAAAAAAATCTGCTTAATTAAAGTGTAGAGAGATTGCAACTTTTCCTGAACTTTGGCATTATACATGTGATATTTGTGTGTGGTTTGAAGTGCTTCATAATTAACACAAACGAACATGATCAGTTTTCCTAAATGAGACAGGCTTCCAGGAGCAGTGCAGCACTTTGTCAGTCAGTCCTTTAAATAACTTATGTGCATGTGAATACAGACCTCTAGAATCACGTGGATACCATCCCCAAAAGACTTTTATCGTTTCTTCTAAGATTGTTTTGGTAGTTGGTCCGAAGTCACCCAAAAGCTAGAAAAAAATGCAAAGATAAAGGCATAGATATCTCTAAACTACCATATCTTAACTGGAGTAATCAAAACAACCTCAAAGACACATGGTGATGGGGTTACAAGCATGGTGGTCACAGCTGTGGGCTGCTACAAAAGGAAGCTAAGTCTAGACCAAAGGAGGAACAGGAAAATATCATCCTGAGGGAGGTAACGCAGACCCAAAAGGACACACATGGTATGTCCTCACTTGTAAGTAGATACTCACAGGGAAATAGGAGGAGATAATCTCAGAGAAGAAGAGGAGAGAGAAATGGGAGAAAATCTACATGAGGTGGTACTTAGAGGAGATCAGAGAGGGGCTGATACTGAGATATAAAGTGAATATATAAATATTATTTTTAAAAAGGAGTTACTTAAAATGAAATGTGCTTAAATACAACAAACAGGTCTCCAGGGTATGCTCAGTAACTTGAGAGATAGGCTGGGCTTCGAAAGTTGCAGTTAGTTTCAGTGGGCTGTGCTAGACTAGTGGTGGAGACAGAGGGATGATTCTTCATCATTGCAAAGTGTTTTTTCTTAGTCTCTAAAGTACTTTTCCTGTACCCTTTGATGGGAGGTAGTACTTTTAAGTATGAGGAAAAAAGAGAGGTTCAAGCAACAGGATGAAGTCCAAATGGATCCAGGATGTCTGAGATACTTGATTGGTTTTTATTTAGCAATTCAGTGTTCCCTCCACCACACCGTGGGATCTTTGGAAAACAATATTTGTAGCATAATGCATAATCTTCCAAGGGCCAGAGGTGTGCAACTAGGAGCTTTGTTTTGTTTTCCTTTTTGCTGACTTTATGAGATGGTCCTCTTTCTTCAAATTTTAATGTGCTGTGTCAGGAGAAAATATATAATGAGTGCTCTGGATTTTCTGTCTTTTGAGCTGATTCTGTAGGATGTGTCACATGCCTCTTCCTTAGAGAGAGTAATTAATGGGGTGTATTGTTGTTTCCATCTGATATCATCTCAGGAAGAATTTTGTTTTGGGCACACAGTGTGGGAGTGAGAAAGGCAGAGGAGGGGCATTGCTAAATTTCTGCATCAGTATTGAATACATTTTCTAATAGGATGAATAGCAAAATAATAATTAAGGAGGAAATGCCCCTTGATCTTCATAGAGAGATTTTCTTATTAAGCTTGAGTAATAATTCTTTCAACAAGATCCCTGCCCCTTGATATTTGACAGATAGATTCTGGGTGGGGTAGGTGTGACAGACACCGACAAAGCACTGAACCTTCAGTATCAAGCCAGTGACTGCTCTTTCAGCTGGCTCAGTGATCAGTTCAACCATGCCACACAGGGCTTCTCAGGAATTATTACTTTCCTCTCAGGAAAACATTATATTTGGTTACAGAGTTGAGAAAGACACGCAAATAGAGAGGAGAAGGTGTATTTCACTTTATTATCCTTTTGTGTAATAGCAGTAAAAATTTTGTAGGGAGGATTGCATACAGTAAAACAATCATTTGTCAAAGGGTAATCTTACTGAACCGATGTCTGCTTTTAAAAGAGCCCTTGTGTGTCATAGAGTACACAGTGTTCATACGGAGTTGGACTCCAGGGTTAGATACCTTTGTTTCCTCAATTACTAGAGTTTTCTCAAGTCTCCAAGGAATGAGGATTAAACATTTATTGTCAGGAAGCGCCAGGTTGCACTTTGTCCCTTGCTTTGACGTACTCATTAGCCTGAACTCGGTTTTCAATATTAGAATCCATAAAAGCTCACAGACAAAACAGCAAAAAGAAAAGAAGTAAAAGAAAGCAGTGTGGCACCCAACTGACAATAAAAGAGTTGAAAGTAGAGGAGGAGGGGTGGGGAGGAGAAGGAGAAGGAGAAGAAGGAGAAAGAAGAAAAGAAACAGCAGAAGCAACAGTATCAGCAGGAGCAGCAACAGCAATAACTGGGATATATGCACTGCCTTTGAAAAGACGACTTGGTTATCATTATAGTTTGTCTGTTATAAGCACTGTGTCCTCTTGGTGAGTGATGACAGGAATTGTGTCAGGTATTAGTTACTCTGCTTGCTTATTTACTAGTTGATACTAAAAGTAAATCAGAATTACTATCTTTTAATGTATGTGTTTGTATTTTATGTGTATGTCCATGAAGGCCTGAGGTCAATTTTGGCTATTTTTTTCATTCTTCTCTCATATATTACATCTGGAGCATGGTTCCCACTCCTTTTTCACTTCCCAGTCCCTCCTCACACCCCTCCTCTTTCCAAGATCCACTCCACCTTTTCCCTTCAGAAAAGGGCAGGCCTCCCAGGGATATCAACTAAACAGTTGCATTATTAAGTTACAATAAGAACTAGGCACATTCCTTCAGATTAAGGCTGAATGATGCCTAAAGACCAGCACCTAAAATTTCACCCTTGCTATGTGCAGTTTTGGGGACTCTCAGTCTTGAGGGAGCACCCACTATTTTCTTTCTGAGACAAAGTCTCTCACTGGCCTGAAGTTTACCAGGCCAACTGAGCACCAATCCCCTGTGATCTTCCTCTTGCCTTCTCTCTACCTTACACGTACATATGGAAGCTCTGAGCATTTTTAACATGGCTTCTGAGGATTAAATTCAAGTTTTCATTTTTTGTGTCAAACATTTTCCTAGTGATCTATATCTCAACTCTCATATACAATCAATATTGTTAAGCCTTGGTCGTCAGTGGAGAACTAGCATGACTCCTGTGGCAGATGAGGAGAATGAAAGAAATTCCCAGAAGTCCCTAAAGACAGGGTGGCAGGGATGGAATACCTCAGATAAGCACTCACTGTGAATCTGAAGAGGAAGGTAAAGGCAATGTGGATGACATGGTCCTTCAAAAATCAAGATTGGGAGAGCAGTGTAAGCCACACAAAATATCAGTAGTTTATACGTAGTCTTGAAGATACAGATTGTCAGCTTCAGCTTTGATACATTAAGTAATTGAATATTGTTGTTCACAGTCCTCACAAGAGGCATTCAGGCAAGTGGGTAACATTTCATTCTGTACTTTTCAGAGGAAGATAAATCTGCAAAGACACAAGTCAAAGATGAAGGCATAGGCATATTTAGTTTCTAGCCAAATGCCAACCAACCTCTCCTTCTCATGTACAGTATGTTCTTACAATGTTTATATGTAGTAAGAGGAACAACCATACTCACTCCACACAAGGGATAAATATTCATGACCCAGTTCTTTTCCAAAAACCCACCTCCCAAGACTTTTGGGGTTCAGGATTTCAACAAGGATAATTTTTAAAGTGTTCAACACCCTTAGCCAGCAGGGAAATGAAAATTAAAACTGTCTTGTAATTCTACCTTACCCATTAGAATGGCTATCATCGAGAGGGCAAAGGATAACTAATGATGCTTGCTCAGTATGTGGAGAGAGGGAAGGAACCCTGATTCACTTGGTGGACTGTAAATGGCTACAACAGCTATGGAAATCAGTATATAAGCTTCTTAAAAAGCTAAATGTACAACTTCCATATGGCCACACTATACTACTGGGAAGATACACATAATTCTTTATGTCTTATACATCAGTGTTCATTTCTGCTCTACCCACGATGGCAAGAGTATGGGTCCTAAATGTCCATCAACTGAAGAACTGATAGTGAAATTATGGTATCGATACACATTGGAATTTTATTCTATCATGAACAAAAATGAAACTATGAGCTATTGAGGAGAATAGATTAAACGACAAAATATTAAATGGCATAACTGTATAGAAAGACATATATTGTATGCTCTCAGATGCAGATACTAGCTTCTTTTATATATGGCAATTTATGTGTGCGTGAGTGTTACAGAGGGCCCAGAAAAAGGAAAATCAGATTCTTTAAGGCTCTGAAGAGGTGAGAAGTGTAGTAAAACATATGATACAAGAGAGGAAAGGGAAATATTCAGTGTTATAATGTTTGAGGGGCAGAAAAAATGGAGAAGAGTAGATTTGGGGTGAAGGTCATTAAAACAAACAGCATAGAAAAATCCATCTAGAAATCTCATACATGGCAAATTAACTTTTAGAAAACCCTGTTTTTAACTAGGTTTGAATGGAGGTACCCTTTATGCCAGGATAAAGATACCCCTCCCAACACCCACATGTTATTAAATGAAAATTCCAGTGCCAGAGATGTGATACCTCCCTATGAGCCATTGGCCCGGAAGGACTTTGTGTCCCCAAATAATATATACAGTTGCTACCTGCTATATATTGCCCACTAGATCCAGGTGGTAGGAGCCTATTGCTGAGGCCACTACCTGCCTTGGTCATAGGCTATAAAGAAATCAAGCTAGAAGTGAGTTAGAAGCTGTCTTCCTGCTGGCTAACATAGTTCTAGCAGTTTTCATATAGGTGGCTGGGTAAGACCTGGCATCACCAATTTTACTCAGTTGTGAACTCTATGAACAACAATACTGATAGTCCTAGTGTTGGGGACACAGAGGTTTTTGCACTCA